>NW_027791863.1:0-3254 GCF_054177405.1 Leptonychotes weddellii | reverse complement strand
CGAGAAAACTAATGATAACCTTCATATTAATGAAATAACTCTCATTTCCCTGTAGTCCTAGAACAATGTCATTTAACTTTTCAATGTATCTTGAAGATATGTCACATTATTTCATACTACTACAGATTTGATTTTAAAATGTTAACCAGTTGAGTAAAAACCTACAATAATAACAAGTTTGTTACAAAAATTCATTAAAAATGTCTTTTAAAAAATGTCTTTTGGAGAGCTCCTTAATTCCACATGCAGAATACAATACTTAAATTATTCTTCAGTATCTACATAGTTTATCATCGTTATTCACAGAATCATTCTTAATTTCATTACTAGCACTAATAATATTCATTATTTTGTGGACCCTTTCACAAAGATTCTTGGAGACCAATTGTTGCTATGCATAATTCAATGAATTGCTAAAACATCTGTTGCTGCTTTTTAAAAAGTTGTTCATATACATAAATTGCCTGTCAGCCATAGCCTGGGCTCCATCTATTGCACAATGTATGCCACTGGGAAATGGATCTTTTTCAAGAATTAATTTTTAAGGCTTTCAAACATAAGTGACCCTTTTGTATACATTGTATGTAATTTTGAAAAAAAGATATCTACTACTACTTTTGCATTCCTTATGAACTTTACATTATGAGCAATGAAACCTCATATCAAACAGGATGGTTTAATCCATTGTAATCAAAGTTTGCTTGACTGTAGTTCATTACTTAGTTGGTTTTATCTACCTTCCTTAATGTTCGTTTTTCTTCGGAAAGAATCATAGCTTACAGAAGAGAAGAAATATTCCATTTTTTTTCATTATCCTAGTTATAAACTCTCACATAATTTTACTTTAGTGTTATGGACCCCATTACATTTTTAAAAAGATTGTATTTATGTACTTGAGAGAGAGAGAATGCAAGAGAGAGCATAAATGGGGGACAGGACAGAGGGAGAGGGAAAAGCAGACTCCCCAATGAGCAGGGAGCCCGATGTAGGGCTCAATCCCAGGACCCTGGGATCATGACCTGAGTGGAAGGCAGACGCATAACCGACTGAACCACCCAGGTGCTTTTCCTACCACATTTTGTAATCATTTGTGTTCCACTGTAGGAAACAATCGTTAAAAAGACTTTAAAAATAAATCTAATGGCGCACTGGGTGTTATACGCAAACAATGAATCATGGAATACTACATCAAAAACTAATGATGTAATGTATGGTGATTAACATAACATAATAAAAAAAAAGAAGAAGAAGAAGCCAGACCTAAAAAAAAAAATAATAAATAAATAAATAAATCTAATGTTGGTATTGTGATTTACAGTGTTTCTTTCTGAATCTCAGTAATATGATACACATTTGCCAATTTTATTTTTTAGATCTTTCCTGTCAGCGATTCCTTCCTTCCTGCCTTCTGTCCTTCCTTCCTTCCTTCCATCTTTCCTTCCTTCCTTCCTCTTTCTTTCATTTTTTCTCTTAAAAAAAAAAACTGTGTACAAGCAACAAAATAATAAAAAAAAAGTTACTACATCAAACTAGTTTCTGCTCAGCAAAAGAAACCATCAACAAAGTGAGCAGACAACCTACGAAAAGGGGAAAAAAAGTATTTGCAAACCATAAATTTGATCAGGGGTGAATATCCAAAATATATAAAGAACTCACATAAATCAATAGCAAAAAAACCCAAAACAAACAATCCAGTTAAAAAACGGGCAAAGGTCCCAAACAGGATCTTTAATTTTTTTTTTCAAAGGATGATTTATGAATGGCCAACAGGTACATGAAAAGATGTTGGACATGACTAGTCGTTAGGGAAATACAAATCAAAACCACAATGAGATATCACCTCACTCCTGTTAGAATGGCCATTCAAAAAGAGAGATAACAAATGCTGGCGTGGAGACGTGGGAATCCTTATGCACTGTTGGTGGGATTGCAAATTGGTACAGCCACTATGGAAAAGAGTATGGAGTCTTCTAAAAAAATTAGAAATAGAATTACCATATGATCCTGCAATTCCACTTTAGGAAATATATCCAAAGAAATGAAACACTAACTGAAAAAGATATCTGCACTCCCATGTTGATTGCACCATTATTTACAATAGCCACAACACGGGAACAACCTAAGTGTCCATCAGGGGTTAAATGGATAAAGAAATTGTGGTATATATACAATGGATATTATCCAAACTTAAGAGGAAATTCTACCATTTGCAACAACAAAGCAACAATGCCTTGAAGTCATTATGCTAAGTGAAATAAGCCAGACAAAGACATATACTGTATAATCTTACTGTGGAATCTTAAAAAATAAGTGAATAAATAAATAAAAACTAGCAAAACTCATAGAAAAAGAGATCAGATATCATTTGTTTTGGGTAAATACTTAGGAGTGCAATTGCTGTGTTTTATATGGTAGGCACATATGGATTTTATACAAAACTGACAAGTAGTTCTCCCATGTGATTGTGCTATTTTATATTTCCTCCAGCCTTTCATCTTAATGATATTTTTCAAAGCAGAAGCTGTTAATTTTGGTGCAGGCCAGTCTATGAATATTTTTTATGATTGTGAAGTTACTTTCTTTGCAAAGGGATCTTTGCCTAAACTAAGGGATGAAGTTTTTGGTTTCTTCTATAAGTTCTACAGTTTTATCTTTGACTTTTAGATTTAAAATCGTTTTAAGTTAATTTCAGTGTGTGTTGTCAGATAAGCACAGAGCTTCACTTTTTTCCATGGGAATGTCCAATATTTTGGCACTTTTTTTTTTTTTTTTGAGAGAGAGAGAGAGGAGGGAGGGGCAGAGGGAGAGAGAGATTCTTTTTTTTTTTAAATTTTTTATTGTTATGTTAATCTCCATACATTACATCTTTAGTTTTAGATGTAGTATTCCATGATTCATTGTTTGTGCATAACACCCAGTGCTCCATGCAGAATGTGCCCTCCTCAATACCCATCACCAGGCAGGGATGCGGAGAAAGGGGAACCCTCCTACACTGTTGGTGGGAATGCAAGCTGGTGTAGCCACTCTGGAAAACAGTATGGAGGTTCCTCAAAAAGTTGAAAATAGAGCTACCATATGATCCAGCAATTGCACTACTGGGTATTTACCCCAAAGATACAAAAGTAGGGATCCGAAGGGGTACGTGCACCCCGATGTTTATAGCAGCAATGTCCACAATAGCCAAACTATGGAAAGAGCCAAGATGTCCATCGACAGATGAATGGATAAAGAAGAGGTGGTATATATATACAATG
>NW_027791862.1:0-286 GCF_054177405.1 Leptonychotes weddellii | reverse complement strand
TGTTTTAATTTGTATTTTTCTGATGACATACAACTTGGAGCAACTTTTCATATGTTTATTCGCCATTTGTGTATCTCCTTTGATGAGGTAACAAGGTCTTTGATTCATTTTTAAATTAGATTATTTTCTTTTTATTAAGTTTTAAGGGTTATTTGTATATTTTTGGACAATAATTCTTTTTTTTAATTTTTTAATTTTTTAAATTTTTCTTTATTCTTATGTTAATCCCCATACATTACATCATTAGTTTTAGATGAAGTGTTCCATGATTCATTGTTTGTGCATA
>NW_027791861.1:0-286 GCF_054177405.1 Leptonychotes weddellii | reverse complement strand
TGCTTTTGTTTCCCTTGCCTCCGGAGACATGTCTAGTAAGAAGTTGCTACGGCCAATGTCAGAGAGGTCGCTGCCTGTGTTCTTCTCTAGGATTTTGATGGTTTCTTGTCTCACATTTAGGTCTTTCATCCATTTTGAATTTATTTTTGTGTATGGTGTAAGAAAGTGGTCCAGTAGTATTTCACATGTTTTTTTTTTTAAAGATTTATTTATTTGAAAGAGAATGAGAGAGCACATGAGAGGGGGGAGGGTCAGAGGGAGAAGCAGACTCCCCGCCGAGCAGGGA
>NW_027791860.1:0-286 GCF_054177405.1 Leptonychotes weddellii | reverse complement strand
TAGTTCATATCTTTATATGACATTTTTTTTGTGTTTCAAACAAACTGCCTTGAATACAGTGTTTGCAGTCTTTTCACTGTGGTTGAATTACCTATTTACAAAAGAGTTAGAAAACAATGTCTTCAAATAATCAATAAGCAAGGCTATAAATGGACAACATCAATGCATTTAATGTTGCTTTTCTTAATTTACCAAATTGGCCAAGTTTAAAAAAGAATTAATTACATTAGTTGATGCATAGATTAATTGACTTAAATATGAAACAGCTGACAGTGATACACTCCTC
>NW_027791859.1:0-286 GCF_054177405.1 Leptonychotes weddellii | reverse complement strand
GCGCCTGGGTGGCTCAGTTGGTTAAGCGACTGCCTTCGGCTCAGGTCATGATCCTGGAGTCCCTGGATCGAGTCCCGCATCGGGCTACCTGCTCGGCAGGGAGTCTGCTTCTCCCTCTGACCCTCCCCCCTCTCATGTGCTCTCTCTCTCCTCTCATCCTCTCTCTCAAATAAATAAATAAAATCTTTAAAAAAAAAAATCAAATCAATTATAGATTAGATATATGTGTGTTGCTATGTCAAAGACCTTTTGCCAATCCTCATCATTGTAGTTTCTTGTATTACAT
>NW_027791858.1:0-286 GCF_054177405.1 Leptonychotes weddellii | reverse complement strand
TATTTTCTCATAGTTCTGGGGGTTGGAAATCCAATAACAAGATTGGTATCTTCTGAGACCTCTCCCTGGTTTGTAGATGACCTCCTTCTCCCTGTGTCCTCACATGGTCTTACCCTCTGTGTGTCTATGTCCTAATTTCCTTTTTTTATAGGGACAATAGTTATATGGGATTATAGCCCACCCTAATGACCTCATTTGGAAATTACCCTTTTAAAGACCCCATCTTCAAATACTATAATATTCCGAGGTACTGGAGGGTTAGCACTTCAACATATGAAAATTTGGG
>NW_027791857.1:0-286 GCF_054177405.1 Leptonychotes weddellii | reverse complement strand
TCCATGGCTCTTGTCCTTGCTCTGCCTTGAAGATCGCTTTTGTTTGGGTAACTGGGCCCCCTGTTCATGGGAAACAACACAGAACTGGAGACCAAGTGCTAGAGACAAACGACTACCTCACAATTCAGGTCTGTCTCCTTGAGTCTCAGGGCCTGGAAAGGATGACAAACAGGCTTTAGAACAGAAAAGACCCTTCTCCTCCATTTGGGAGGCAGAAGCATAAACCCTCTATCTGTTTATGCGTCATCTCAAAGGGGATTAAGAATCTGTGACCACTAACATTCAG
>NW_027791856.1:0-286 GCF_054177405.1 Leptonychotes weddellii | reverse complement strand
CTCACAGGTGGTGGGGGACCCTGGGCCAGCACTGTCGCTGCAGCGCAGGTGGGCAGATGAGGACTGGCCATCTGCAAGCAGCTCTCACCTGCTCTTAGCGAGTCTGCCCCCATGGCCTCCATCCTGGCAGGTAGATGACAGGGGCACTTGACCCAGGCGCGGGACAACTGGAAGAAGGGATTCCTTTCCTACCCCTCTGTGCCACTGTGGGGGGTCTTGCTCTCTGGAAAGCCTTTCCAGAGATTTCTCTGCCCCCAGGGCCAGCGGTGCACCAGAAAGGAGAACT
>NW_027791855.1:0-286 GCF_054177405.1 Leptonychotes weddellii | reverse complement strand
TAATAGATTCATTTTCTCTTTCTTCTTACTGTTTTATGTCGTTAAAGAAATACATTTTTGTTTTTATGATTTTTAGAGAAAGTCTTTGGCTAAGGAATTTGTTTTTATTTTTATGTACTTGTGGTACTTAGAAAAGCTTTTACTTTTGTTCTAGTGGTTATTTTTATTTAGTATTCTTAGACTTTTAATTTTTTTTTTTAAAGATTTTATTTATTTATTTGAGAGAGAGAGAATGAGAGACAGAGAGCATGAGAGGGAGGAGGGTCAGAGGGAGAAGCAGACTCCC
>NW_027791854.1:0-286 GCF_054177405.1 Leptonychotes weddellii | reverse complement strand
GCGTTCTGTGTAGCTCTGTTTTCTTCGTGGGGTGCAGCTGGTATGAGGTGGTCAGATGCTTGCTGCCCTGTACCCCTGGGGCTCCGACTCCTTCCTCATGGGGTTCTGGATGCGGCAGGGTACCCAAGTCCTCCTCGGCCCCGCGCTGGGGGGCGGATGCCTTGCATAGGGCTCAGCAGTTGGTCCTCGCAGGCCGCTGTGTGACGGGGGTCACCGTTGGGCAGTGGAAGAGCTAGAGTTGACCCGTCCCTTGCACCTCCGTACGGAGTAGGGCATGGAGTAAGGG
>NW_027791853.1:0-286 GCF_054177405.1 Leptonychotes weddellii | reverse complement strand
CGAGATGTAAACCCAGTGCGCAGGGGTCGCACCGGTGAACTGCAACCCCCGGGGGTGGAAACCCCAAGCAGCGGAGTTGAGCGCGCGAATTGGGAGCAGCTGGCGGTTTTAGAAGCACAAAGGGCAGAGACGTGCCCCAACTGGGAGGCAGGACTGGGAGCGCTGCGGAGGGGCGCACAAAGCAGGATGCTGCAGTTTATAGCAGCACGGACAGAAACGGAGACAGTGTGGCCTGAAAAACAGACTGAGGTCTCTCTGCTCTGAGGCAGAGGGTTGGAAAAGGTCT
>NW_027791852.1:0-3254 GCF_054177405.1 Leptonychotes weddellii | reverse complement strand
AGATGGACTCTGAAAAACAAACTGAGGGTTCTAGAGGGGAGGGGGGTGGGAGGATGGGTTGGCCTGGTGGTGGGTGTTGAGGAGGGCACGTTCTGCATGGAGCACTGGGTGTTGTGCACGAACAATGAATCATGGAACACTTCATCTAGAACTAATGATGTAATGTATGGGGATTAACATAAGAATAAAAAAAAAATTCTTTTGCTTTAGAATTTGTAACTGATGTGCTTTTCCTATCACTTAACTGTTTATGCATCTCAAGTCCTTATAGGTGTCATATATAGGAAGTTTCCATTTTGAGAGCTTACTGCAGTCTATTGCATAGTGTAGTGGTTAGAAATAGTCTAGGTTTCCAGTTTTGGAAAAACCAACAGATCAAAGGACTTACTCTTCTCACAGGTAGGCAGCTGCTAGTAATGGTGCAGAGGCTCAGCTATGTCAGGACCAGTGTCCCTTCCATTGTCTTGAGATTTTGTAGTTCCAGGAATCGTATCTGTGTATAAAGTGAAAAGAATAGTCTGGGTGAAGAGGAAGTAGAAGCACCAGCAGTATATGTCCCTTTTATCAATAAAAGGAAGGTTTCTTAAAAGCCCATAACTGACTTCTGTTTAGATTTCACAGGCCAGTCCTGTGTCTATTTCTATAACTTTATTTTTTTTTAATCTATAAGCTTGTTATTTTAGTGCTGGACTACAGGCATCTGCGGGGCATAGTAGTCAGAACGTTTTGGCAACATTTTAATGTCTCTATGGTTTTGTCTTTTTCAGAATGTTCTATAGTTGGAATAATATAGCACATAGCCTTTTTATTTTTTTTATTTTTATTTTTATTTAAAGATTTTATTTATTTATTTGAGAGAGAGAATGAGATAGAGAGCATGAGAGGGGGGAGGGTCAGAGAGAGAGGCAGACTCCCTGCTGAGCAGGGAGCCCGAAGTGGGACTCGATCCCGGGACTCCAGGATCATGACCTGAGCCGAAGGCAGTCGCTTAACCAACTGAGCCACCCAGGCGCCCGCACATAGCCTTTTTAGATTGGCTTATTTCATTTAGTAATATGCATGTAATATTCTTCCATGTCTTTTTGTGGCTTGATAAATCATTTCTTTTTATCACAGAATAGTATTCCATTGCATAGATGTAATACAGTTTGTTTTTCCATTCACCTATTGAAGGACATCTTTGTTGCTTCCAATTCTTGGCAATTATGAATTAAGCTGCTATAAACGTTCATGTGTAGGTTTTTGTGTGGACATAAGTTTTCAGCTTATTTGGATAAATACATAGGAGCACAATTGCTGGATTGCATGATAAGCCTATGTTTAACTTGGTAAGAAACAGCCCAACAGTCTTCCAAAGTGGCTGTGCCATTGTGCATTCCTACCAGCAGTGAGAGAGAATTCTTGTTGTTCCAGTAGCATTTCACCAGCATTTGGTGTTGTCATTGCTTTGGATTTTAGCCACTCTAATGGTGTGCAGCTTGAACTCTTTTTCACTCTTTTCCTCCCATTTAGAATGATCTTCAGGGCCCCAAAGATTGCTTCCCTTGTGAAGCCTTTCCAAATGCTGCTCCCGACATAACCCCTGCTGGTCCCAAAGTGATCTTTTCCTCTTTGAAATCCCATTTCTGGCCCTTCCATCTTCTTTTTTGCAGTCTACGTAACCAGGATATTACTTTCCACAGCAATGGCCATCCAGAGCCTCTCCACAATTTCTGAGCGTTCCTGAGGCATTACTTTCTTGTAGTTTCCCCTGCTCTGTCTGGGTCCTGGGTTGTCTCCAACTCCCTTTGAATCAACCCAGACATGAAACTCAGCTCTTTCTCTGGTATTCACAGGAAAGTTGACCTACCCTAAGGATTGTGGGAGTTTGGTAACTTAATGGGGATGAATCATAGAGTAATATTCATGACCTTCTGACTGGGTCTCTCCTCTCTTCTTTCTTCTTCTCACTCCCTTTCTGGAGTAAAAAAAAAAAAAAAATCCTTCTCTCTGCCTCACGTGTAATTATTTTACATCCTTCTCTTAGGGTTTTATGTTTGCTAACATGCATGTCACATGTGATGCACCTATTGTAAGTTGGACCATCAAGGCTTATTGGCCACAGAAACATCTCCCTAAAGTAGAGGGAGATTTTTTTCTACCAACTATTAAGAGAATACAGTTTATCTTGTTAAATTGTTTGTAGCTATTTTCACATACATACTATTTCTTACTGGATAGCAAAGTCCTCAAAGATAAGAATTAAGTCTTCATCTTTCTGATCTCCATAGTCCCTGCTTTAGAAGTGGTGGTCAATAAATGTTTATAGAATGAATGAATTAATTAAAAAAAAGAATGAATGAATACATTATATATGATTTCAGTTTCTTTTAAAAAGAAATAAATGTATTTCTTTCAAGTAGGCATTCACAAATTATCACAGTTAACCCATTTTAGGTACAAGTGGAAACATAGACTATGGTTTGTTTGCCCAGTTATAGTATTTATTAAGAAATGACAGAAAACACTGTATCATAGATGTAACTGAAATAGCCAGCAGACAAGATCATTATGATCCCACCCTGCAAAAAAAGGGATGGAATCAGATGTTGAAAGATGAAAAAGTCTAGCCTACTCCTTAGAAAGTGAATGTTGAGTGAAGAGTCCATTCTCTCTGGTAACAACTGAGGAGTGTCACTTGACTATACTCTGGTGCCTTTGATGTTAGAAAAAAATGTTAGGTAAACAGAGCTAAAAATAGATTATAAAGCAGGGAAGAATTAGATCTGTGGGTAGTTCTCAAGGATTAATTCCACAGTGTATCAGTACTTTTCAACCCTGCAGAAAAATCAGAAATAGTATATCCAAAACATTTGATAGTCAGCTGGTAGGTTCACAGCATTTCTGTGTCGGCAGTGGACAGTCAGGGTATTCACTGCAGAATGAAATCAGATAAAACTCATATACTTGGTAGCCCCCATAACAAAAACACAAATGGAAGTCTAAGAACTTGTGGTGGTCCAGTGGTGGTTGAGGAGATATGCTATTCAGAGATCCTGTGTCCTGGGCAACTGGAAATCAGCAGCCTGGCTTTCAGCAGGTGGGCTCACAACAGCTGGGCTGGCAGCAGTAGCAGCAGCAGGCTGGGCGGCAGCAGGACTGTCCGCAGTAGGATGGGCGGCAGCAGGAGGCCTGGGCGTGGTGCAGCTGGCAGCAGGTTGGGGGCGTGCAGCTCACCACACAGCAGGGGGGCAGGCAGGTGTCCTCCATGCGGC
>NW_027791851.1:0-13747 GCF_054177405.1 Leptonychotes weddellii | reverse complement strand
TTCTTACAGCCTGCTGTTCATTGCATTAAGCATGTTTCTAACCTCGCTTATTGCACGCTTCCGTCTCTGATTGATTCTTTAACTCTTTTATCTCTGTGGTAAGGTTCTCACTGATGTCTTCCATTCTTTTCTCAAGCCCAGTGAGTATCTTTATGATCATTAGTTTAAATTCTCCATCAGGCATGTTACTTATATCCATTTTGCTTGGGTCTCTTGCTGTGGTTTGGTCCTGTTCTTTGATTTGGGAAATATTCCTCTGTCTCATTTTGTCTAACTCTCTGTCTCTGTGTGTTAGAAATGTCAGCTATGTCTCCTGCTCTTGAAGGTAATGGCTTTCTGAAGAAGAGGTCCTCTAGTACACTCAAGTGCAGTGTCCCCTGTTCCCCAGGACCTTGAACCTCAGGGAGTGTCTCCTATGTGAGTTTGTATGTTCTGCTGTTGAGAACTGGTCAGTTTTTCCTTCAGTCCAGTTGTCTGTGGAGAGGCTCTTTTTGCCTGTTGTGGATAGTGTTTGGTCCCCAGCTGGGTGAGACATGTTTTAACAAGGCATGTACTGGTCTGTTTGGGAAATGAGACCTGCCACTGCTGCTACTGGAACTGAGGTCCTGCAAAATGCTTGGGTCAGGAGACAAGGTGTTGGTAGGGTTTGCACCAGTCTTGTGGGGGAGGTAGCCCACAGCCCTAGGACTGAGGCAGGCATCACTGGGAAGGACAGATCCACCAAAACATGGGCGGTAGGGGAGGTGGCTTGGTGTAAGCAGGTTAGGTAGAGTGTGTGCCCTGCGGGTTCCCGCAAATGATCATGTGTTTATTCTGGGGGGCAAGTGAAACAAATGGCCATTTCACCTGCCAGCTCCTTTGTTCCTGGAGGGGTCATCCCAGGATCCCTGTTCCTCCAGGTCATGCTCTGAGATGAATATATAACTCTCCCTCCCATCTGCCTCTGGTGTTTTTCAAACTGTTGCTGCCATGCTGTATCACTGCTGGCTCTTTGTCTTGCTGTGTCTTTAAGAGTGGGAACTCTGCTTTTTAGTACCCTCCATACTCTCCAAGAGCAGAGCCCACCACCGATTTTTAGATTTCCAGGCTTTAAGTCCTGGTTGGAAGAACTGATAAGATTCATCCCCTCTTACTTTCAAAGCCAAATGTTACAGGGATTCGTTTTCCCTGTGTGGGCTTCTTGGTGTGATAGTCTGTTTTTTGCCCTTTCTTCATGCCATGGGCATCCTCCCTACTAGTCGACCACAGTCCATTTCGCTCCCAAGCCATGTTCACCCTTCCAACCTTCTTTAAGGTAGCCTTTTCTCTGCCTTTAGTTGTGGACTCTGTTGTGTCAGTCTTTGAGTGGCTTTCTGGGTTATTTATCTGATGTGAGTGTTAAGCTGGTTGTATCAGTGGGTCGAGGTGAGCTTAGAGTCCTCCTCCTCTGCCATCTTCCCAGCCTCCTCTGCAGGGAATTCTTATGTGTAATGGTAGAACTTAATTCAGTGATAGGGATAAGGGGTGACAAAGTAGTATATACTCATTATGTGCTCTGACAATGGAGATATAATGTAATTATTCAAGAACTTAAGGAATATAGTTCACATGAATCTTTCCTGAGGAAGCTATTAGATACTAAATTTCAGACAACAAATAAGTGGTTTAATAGGTTCATTGGTTGCCTTAAAGAAATTCACCAGGGCATCAAAGGATATTATTACTTTAAATAGATGCTGGGGGTGTGTGCTGCGGGGATGGTATAAGGGGAAGAAAGGAGCTAATTTCTGTATTTATGCTAGGAAATCAATAGGCCATATCTAATAAAGAGAGGACTAAGGTTACATAAAGGTACAAAGATAACCATTAAGACAAAAACCCAAACCTCTGTAGATGTCAAAAGAAATATGAAGGGGGGAAAAAGAACAAAATAAACACACAGTGAAATAATTTTTATATTTTCTCTGACGGAATTGAGACCATATCAGTAAATGGGCTTAATTGAGCTAATAGGAGAAAAAAAATATTTTCAGGTTAACTAACAGAGCAAAATCCAGTTCCGTCTTCTATGCATATAACCACAAAACTGAAAGTCTCAGAAGTGTTAAGAAGAAGAAGTTAGGCAAAGATGTACCAGACAAATCAAATAAAAAGAAAACAGAGGCCACTATGTTGATGTTGCACAAGGTAGAACTCAGGCCAGAAAGCATTAAAGAGGTAGGACACATTACAGTGCTACAAGCTGCAAGTCTCAATGAAGATGTAATATTGGATACATGGATATTGATGACAACTTAAATTTTTGCAAATTTTTGGAGGAATTGATAAGAATGAGAAACATATTAATAATAGAAGACTTAAAATCTCTCTCAGTTGTGGATAGATCAAGTGGACAAAAGTTTTAGAACTCTACTAAAGATCTAAATAATACAACCAAAAGGTGGATCTCATGGTTGTATATTGCATTTGAGAGAATAAGCCTTCTTTGCAAATGCACACAGAACACTGATTAAAAATGATTGCAGTAGTTTCCCTCATCTGTGGTTTGGCTTTCCATAGTTTGAGTTACCAACAATCAGAGGCAGTCCACAAGCAGATGACCCTCCTGTTGACATATTGTCAGAAGGTCAGTAGTAGCCTAACACTATGTCACCGTGCCTGCATCATTCCCCTCACTTCATCTCATCACATAGGCATTTTATCATCTCACATCATCACCAGAAGAAGGGTGAGTACAGTACAGTAAGAAATTTTTTTTTTAAAGATTTTATTTATTTATTTGACAGAGAGATAGACAGAAGAGCACAAGCAGAGGGAGTGGCAGAGGGAGAGGGAGAAGCAGGCTCTGCACTGAGCAGGGAACCCGATGCAGGACTCGATCCCAGGACCCTGAGATCATGACCTGAGCCGAAGGCAGACGCTTAACCATCTGAGCCACCCAGGTGCCCTACAGTAAGATATTTTGAGAGAGACCACATTCACATAACATCTATTATATTGTGATTGTTCTGTTTTATTATTGGCTGTTATTAGTTTCTCAGTGTGTCTAATTTATAAACTAAACTTTATCACAGATATGTATAGGAAAAAACAGCATATATAGAGTTCAGTACTGTCCATGGTTTCAGGAATCTACTGGGGGTCTTGGATAAAGAATGGTTGGGGGTGGGGGGACTACTGTATTTGTTGTTACATTAAAAAAAAAATTCCTTCACATTTCTCTCCAAAATATATAGCATTTTTTGACCAAAAAAAAAAAAAAATCAGAAGGCCCTCTACCTGGAAATTAGCAAATAACAAACATGCTGCCAAACAACTCCTGACTTAAAGTGAAAATGTAAACAAAATTGTTAGGTTTCCTGACATGACACATCAGGATCAATAGATTACAGCATGGTTGAGAAGGATGGATAGTAAACATTTTAGAGTTTGTGGACCATGTGATTTCTTTTAACTTTCAGACTTTTCTGTTATAGCAGAAAGCAGTCATAGACAATATATAATGCAGTCACAGACAATATATAAAGTCAGGTGTGGCTGTGTTCCAATAAATCTTTATTTAACAAAACAGGTGGCAGACCCAGTATGGCTCATGGAGTATAGCTTGCCAACCTCTGTGTTAAAGCCAAAGCAGTTACCATTAGAAAATTCTTAGTGTCAAATGCTTACATGAATGCAAATAAAAATAAATAAACACTCAGATAGAAAAGCAACAAATACAGGGGTGCCTGGATGGCTCAGTTAGTTAAGTGGATGCCTTCAGCTCAGGTCATGATCCTGGAGTCCTGGGATCAAGCCCCACTTCGGGCTCCCTGCTTAACGGGGAGTCTGCTCCTCCCCCTGCCCCTCACCCCACTCATGCTCTCTCACACACACTCTCTCTCTCAAATAAATAAAATCTTTTTTAAAAAAAGGCAACAAAAATAAATGAAAACGCAGAAGGAAAGATTTAATACTGGTAAAAGTAATAATAAATTTTAGATAACAGAATAATAATAGAATTTTGGTTCCTTGAGGTTTGTTTTGTTTGTCAGACAACTTATCAGCTAAGTAAACTTTTAAAAAGAAGAAACCTTAAATATAATGGGAAAGGAAGCCTCAAAACAGGAAATTTATTCACAAAGGTAACTTTATGAAAATGTATGCAAATAGATTTGAAAATTATTGATGAAAAGGATTTTATAGGAAAAAGATTTATCCCAATCGACCCAGAAGAGAGAAGCACTTTAAGTAGACCAGTTTCATCATGACAAAGATTTATTCTAGGAATACAAGAGTCAGTATTTGGATTTTAGAGCCAAGGAGAAAAATTGTATGATTGTCTCCATAGTAAAAAAAAAAAAAAAAAAATTTCTCATTTGGCAAAATTCAACTCTCTTTCGTGTTAAGAATAATTAATAAAATAGGAATTGATAGATACTTAAAAAAGAAATCAAATGTAGTTCATCTCAACAGCCAGCATTTTAATGAGGGAAACTCTGGAGACTTTACCTATAAAATCAAGGGGAGAATTAAGTTGCAGGATATGAAATTATAGAGCAATCAGTACCCTTCATGTCACCAGTTAGAATATATAATGGAAGAGAAGGTTCCATTGTAATTTTAAGAATTCAAATAAAGTCTGGAAATCTAACTTGTATATAATCCACATGATGAAAACAGGACACTTCTTTGGGGGGTTATTTTTTTAATTTAAATTCAGTTAATTAACATAATATTTGTTTCAGGGATGCAGGTCTGTGATTCATCAGTCTTATATAATACCCAGTGTTCATTACAACACATATCCTCCCCAGTGTCCATCACCCAGTTAACTCCATCCCCCCACCCCCCTTCCTTCCAGCAACCCTCAGTTGAAGACAGGACACTTCTGAAAGACTTAGAAGCAGATTTGAGCCAAATGAAAAGGGATTCCTTGTTTATAATAAGGATGAGATATTAAAGCATATAAAAGTATGTAATTAAAGTAGCATAGTACTGGTGAGTGAGTAGACAGAAGCAAGGAGCATGAGAAAAACATCCAAAAACAGACATAATGTATATGAAAACTTAGTATATAATAAAAGTGGCATTTCAAATCATAGGGAGAAAAGAAATACTTTTAATGACTCTTACTAGGACAATTGCTTAGTCATCTGGAAAACTATTTTATCTAATTCTACAGTTTACCAGAATAAGTTCCGTATTGATCAGAGGTTTAAGATGTAGAAAATGAAATACTGGAAGAAAACAACAATGGATTCCTCTTTACCTGGGAAGAGAGGGAAATTTTCCCAACCATCCTCTCAAATCTAGAAACAATGAGGGAAAGATTGGCAAATTTGCATATGTGAAATAGAAAACAATTACACTATAATAAGCACCATAAGCAACTATAAAAGCAAATGGTAAACTAAGAGAAATATTCCCAACTTCTATCCAGAGAGCTAATCCTCCTAATATTTAAAGTACTTCTAAAACTTGTGAAGAAAAAGACCCACAGCCTTATAGAAAAAGGGTAAACTTACGTTGAAATCCCATGAAAAATAAGTACAAATTGTCCTTATGCTGATGTACTTATAGTAGGAGAAACACAAATTAATTGTGATGAAGCACCGTATTTTCACCTACCAGAATGGAAAAAAAGAATTGGCATTATACTTTTTGGGTGAAACTGTGGGGAAAGTAAGTCATTTGGTAATATTGTCAGTGAGAATGCAGAATGTTAAAATTCCTATGGAATGGAATTTGGCAACATCTAGCAGAATTAGAAATGCATTTCTCCTTGACCCAGCAATCTTCACTTTTAGAAATATATCCTGAAGATAGAATTGCAAAAGTATAAAATGAGGTATGTACAGGCTTGTTGTTGCATTGTTTGCAATAATGAAAGATTGGAGTGACCAGCAGTAGATAACTAGTAGAATAAATTATGGTCTATCACTGTGCAGATATAGAAGAGAAATGAGAAAGTTCTGTATAGACTGCTATGGAGTGAATGAATTCCAGATTGTATTATTGAGTTAAAAAATAGGTGTAAAATATGTATTAAATGACGATTTTTGTGGGAAATGGGGTGAAATTGTGTGTTTCTTAGCTCTTTCCACTCTTAGGGCCTAAATTAGCAATATCTCAGTAACAAAAAATAAGAGAATATATGCATATAATCTAAAAGAATAAAAAAACTAAAAATGGCTACTGAGGGAGGCAAGAGAGAACAGGGAAGATATTAAGGATGAAAACTAGATCTGTGTATTGCAGCATTGATTTTGGAATAATATAAATGTGTTGTATACAAGTAAAGACTAAAGTACTAACCCTACTTCCCCCCCCAAAAAAAAACCCCACCCTGAAACAAATGAACATTATATATGTTCAACCAGGTATAAAGTTTTACTAACATAGTAAAGAATTTTGTTTTTAAGATTTTATTTATTTGACAGAATGAGAGAACACAAGCAGTGGGGAGCGGTAGAGGGAGAGGGAGAAGCAGGTTCCTCACTGAGCAGAGAGCCCCATGTGGGGCTCCATTCCAGGACCCTGAGATCATGACCTGAGCCTAAGGCCAGTGCTTAACTAACTGAGACACCTAGGTGCCCCGTAAAGAATTTTTTGAACTGATTTTAAATCACAATATTAATTCTCACTCTAGAATGCTGTTTCTAAACCCAAAAACCTTGTATTTCATTCAGTGGCCTATTTTTAGTGATCATATTGGTATGATTACTTTGAAACTATTTAGATTTCACATGGCATAAAACAAATAGATAATTATGTTCATGTCATTAGGCAAAAGAATTCCCAGGATGATGATGAAAGAAAAGTCCAGGATGGCAGCTTGCAACAGGCTTGGGAAAGATTGGAGCTTGAGGAAGGACTTCACATTTCAAGAAGGATACATCTTAACAAAAGTAAACTTCATAGGTTACTTGATGTAGTTGAACATATTGAAAGGGGTTTGCAGTTCTGTTGGAAATTTTTGCGCTGATTTAGTGGTGAATACGTAAAAACAAATCAAATAAATGCAGAAATTGTTTATTACTAAGAACAAAATTGGAGAAAGGAAATATAAGGGTAATATGCTCTGTGGCTCAGTTGTGGATATTATTAAATGGTTATAAATGGTTTGATTTAATGAAAAACTAATAGAAATAAATTTTTAAGAGGATGAAGAGGGAAGTATTTAGAATAGCACCATCTTCTGTACAGTTGGACTAGTGATTGCTGTTTTTTATAATAACTTTAGTAATACTGTAATTTTAAAAAGAAGGTATGTGCATTAGTAAAATTAAAAAAGAAAATTGTCATGCATGTTGATTAATATATCAGGGAAAATTACTTTGAAAGTAGAAAAAGTCTTAAAATCATACCTGTGATAGTATTTTAGTAAAGCTCAGCTTAAGTAATATTTAATTTGACTGTGGAGATACTCATTATTTATATGCTCTGTTTTGCTGTATACCCAACGTGGGTTTTGAAAGTACTAAGGCAGAGGGGCACCTGGGTGGCTCAGTTGTTAAGCATCTGCCTTCAGCTCAGGTCATGATCCCAGGGTCCTGGGATCGAGCCCCACGGTGGGCTCATTGGGCTCCCTGTTCAGCGGGAGTCTGCCTCTCCCTCTCCCACTCCCCCTACTTGTGTTCCTGCTCTCGCTCTCTCTCACCCTGTCAAATACATAAATAAAATCTTAAAAAATAAAAAATAAAAGTACTAAGCCAGAAGTTAAAGCTTCAGCTTTGACTTTGTAAAGCTACTCTCCCAAACAAATTCTGTCACCTCTCCTTTTTACCTTTGTCAGAAATCTGTTCTCTTCTTTTACCTTCTTAGTTCAGGCCTTTTATACTTCTCATTATAGCTACTTCCTACCTATTCTTCCTGCTTTCTCAGTTTTGTTGAACAGGCTTTTTTTCCCCCCTCCTCTAAAACTAGGACTTTTAAATTATGTAAAAAATGTGAGGGAAACACATGTACAATTAACAATTTAAGTGAACACTCATGTAACCACCTACATCAAGAAATGAACGTTGACAGAAGTTCCTTGTGTGTTACTTTGTTGTCACCCCTTTCCTCTCCTATCATAGGTGATAACCATCTGCCCAATAACTATGTTAATAATTCTCTTCATTTACCTTATGGTAAATAATGGAATTTAGTTTTGCCTGTTTAGGGACTTTGTGTAAAAGAATAATACTGGGTATGTTTCATTTCATTTCTTGTTACTTTCATTTAACTTTGAAGGGACCATCCATGTCATTGCATATAGCTATAGTTCATTCATTTTTAATGCTGTACAATAGCACATTGTCCAAATATGTCCCAAAATTTTTATTCTCGCTGGGCATTTGAAATGTTGCTTGCTTTTGGCCTTTTAAAGCAATGCAGCTGTTATTCTTGTTGATGTATCCTGCAGTTCATGTATATGAGATGAGTACTGAGTTTTTGACTGAAACTAGAATCTTAAATTCAACTTAACTCTTACCAACTCTCATATACCTACCAGCAGTTAATATGCATTCTGTTTGCTAACATGTGGCTCACCAACATTAGGTGTTACTCATCTTGTTATCAGTCTCATGGTTAGTTTCTTGTTAATGTCATTGGGTCTCATATGCTTTTCCCAAGTACCAGTTAGGTTGAGAATCTTTCATATGCATATTGACCATTTGGATTTCAGCTTTTGTGAAGTGCTTATTCAAATCTCTTTTCCATCTTTTTATTGGGTTTATTTTAATAGGAGTTCTTTAATATTTTAGATATCTTCTCTGATTGTCTTTTTTTATAGTCTTTGACTCAATTTTATGAATCTTACTATGTGGTTAGTGCATTAGTTTTAAGAATCTTTCCATACCCCAAAGTAATGAAATTATCTTCCTCTGTTCTCTTTTTAAAGCTCTATAGTTTGGCCCTTTACATTTAAATTTTTGTTTCAGATTGCATTTGATTTATGTATTGGAATCAAGTTTCATTTTTTACCAGCTGTCCCAGCACCATTACTGAAAATACCATTCTTTTCCTAATGCACTGCCATCCTTATCAGTTATTAGGTATTTATGGATGAGTGAGTGTTTCTCAGCACTTGATCTGTTTTTCAGCCAGTTTTTCTCTGTTGGTCTATTTGTCACTCCTTGAACCAATGCCACTCTCTCTTAATCACTAAGTCTTTACCATAGATTTTGATAAGTGGTAAAACATGTCTTTATGTAAACGCTGGCCACCACTTGTTATTATTCTTCAGAAACAGTTTTTGATTATTTTTAGCTGTTTCAATTATTATATAAATTTTGGAATCCATTTTCAAGTTTCACAAAAAACCTGATAGGATATTGATTGTGGGAACTCTTAGATCAATTTGGGTAGAATTTATATGTTTGTAATAGTTTTCTAATCCACAGCTATGCCATATCTCTTACTGTGTTTTCTTTAGTGATTCATTAAATAGGTGTAATTATTACCATAGGGCTTTTGCACACATTCTCTTAGGATTTTTTCTGGGTACTTGATAGTTTTTGATGTACTTATAAATGGTGTCCTATTTTCACTCCATTTTTACCTTTTTGTTCCTGGTAAATAAAAATATAAATGTGTTTTAAGTATTCATTTCTTTTCAATAACTTTGTTGAATCTTACTAATGCTAGTAATTTTTTTATATATTTGTTGGGCTTTTCAACATTTATAGTCATATCTACATATCATATCATAGCTGTAAATAACAACACTTTTTCTTTCATTTCTAATCCTTAAATCTTTTTTTTTTTTTTTTGCCTTACAGTGCTTCCTAAAATCTCTAGTGTGTTATATCTTCTATAAAATTATAGATGTTTTAGTATATGAAACATATTGTTTTAATAGCCTACTATTTAGCTTATTGGTGTGAAAGATTCCTGCCGTAAGGTCTTAAGAATGACCCCACACACAACACCCACCCTGGACAGATGAGATTGAAAGCAGTTTATTAGTCGCATATACTCATGCCCTGGGGGGAAGACACTGCATGCCATGCAAGGCCATACGGGGGTTGCACTGGAGGCAGGATGAAAAACCAGGTACCATTGGAGGCAGGCTTTGTATATACTATTAGGAAATTTGTATATACTATTAGGAAATTGGAGTGCCCACTCATTCCCACAAGAGGATGTGATTGGCTTGTTTGAATAATTCTGTAAGCTGGCAGGGAATTGAAACCCACTATTCAAGGGTAAGCAGAAATTGTGCCTGGTCCCTTTGATACAGGAGGCATGTTTTGTTAGGGGACCCTCTCTGTTCACACTGGAGGGGAACTTGTGGTTAGGCTATTCAGGGCTGTCCCAATTTTACCAAAATTGAGGCAGCACATAATACTAAGCCTTAATTTTAGGCCTTCTACCCCATTTATTACTAAAACCCACAAAAGGCTTTTGGGTTTCTTTTTTGTTTTTTTAATCATGAATAGTTTTTTTTTGTTTTTTTTTAAATCAAATGCCTTTTTTGTATCTAGTGAGGATAATTTTTTCTTTTATCTGTTGAGTGGTGAATTCTAAGAATTGATTTTTTTTTTAAAAATTTTGTTTATTTATTTTAGAGCATGAGTGGGGTGGGGAGGGGAGAGGCAGAGAGGGAGGGAGAGAATCTCAGGCAGATCCCATGCAGACCACGGAGCCCCACGGTGGGGAGGGGGGCTCCATCCCAATACCCTGAGATCGTGACAGGAACTGAAACCGAGAGCCCAACACTCAACCAACTGAGCCACCCAGGCGCCCCTAAAATTAGTTTTTTAATAAAATAATCTTCATTCTTAGGCAGAAGACTACTTAGTGATAGTATTTTATCCTTTTTACATGTTGCAGAATTTGGTTTGCTAACATTTTAAGATTTTCGCTTCTGTGTTTATGAGTTATATGGAATTTTTCCTTTTTTACTTCCTTTTCTATTTTTTGGAATAGTTTAAGAAGAATAGGTGTTAACTCCTTTAAATGATTGGTAGAAATCACCTGTGAAGCCATCTGCTCCTGGACTTTTGTTTGTTGAGATTTTTTTGATTACTGAATCAATTTCATTGCTGGTTATCATCTCTCCAGGTTTTCTGTTTCTTCCTATTTCATTTTTGGTAATTTCTGTTTCTAGGAATTGGTCATTCCTTCCAGGTTGTCCAGTTTGTTGGCATATAATTTCTCAATATTCCCTTATAATTGTATTTCTGTGATGCTGGTTGTTATTTCTCCTCTCTCATTTGTGATTTTATTTGGATCCTTTCTCTTTTTGATAAGTCTGGCTAGAGGTCGATCAGTTTTATTAATTTTTTCAAAGAACCAGCTCCTAGTTTCATTGGTTGTTTATTTTCTGTTTGGATGTCCTGTCCATTGATGTAAGTGGGATGTTAAAATCCCCTACTATTAGTGTATTATTATCAATGAGTTCCTTTATGTTTGTTATTGTTTTATATATTTGGGTGCTTCCGTGTTGGATGCATACATATTTGTGATTGTTATATCTTCTTGTTGGAATAGTTCCTTTATTATTATACAGTGCTCTTCTTTGTCTCTTATTATAGTCTTTGTTTTAAAGCCTAGTTTGTCCACTCTCACTCTTTGCAGATGACATGATACTCTATGTGGAAAACCCAAAAGATTCCACCCCTAGAACTCATACAAAAAATCAGTAAAGTGGCAGGATATAAAATCAGTGCACAAAAATCAATTGCATTCCTATACACTAACAATGAGACAGAAGAAAGAGAAATTAAGGAGTCAATCCCATTTACAATTGCACCCAAAACCATAAGATACCAAGGAATAAACCTAATCAAAGAGGCAAAGGATTCGTACTCAGAAAACTATAGAACACTCATGAAAGAAATTGAGGAAGACACAAAGAAATGGAAAAACATTCCATGCTATTGGATTGTAAGAATAAATGTTGTTAAAATGTCTGTGCTACCTAGAGCAATCGACACATTTAATGCAATCCCTATCAAAATACCATCAACTTTGTTCAAAGAAATGGAACAAATAATCCTAAAATTTGCATGGAACCAGATGAGACCCAGATTAGCCAAAGGAATGTTGAAAAAGAAAACAAGAACTGGTGGCATTACAATTCTGGACTTCAAACTGTGTTACAAAGCTGTAATCGTCAAGACAGTATGGTACTGGCGCAAAAACAGACACCTAGATCAGTGGAACAGAATAGAGAACCCAGAAATGGACCCTCAACTCTATGGTCAGCTAATCTTCGACAAAACAGGGAAGAATATCCAGTGGAAAAAAGATTCTCTTCAACAAATGGTGCTGGGAAGATTGGACAGCTACATGCAGAAGAATGAAACTGGACCATTTCCTTATACCATACACAAAAATAAACTCAGAATGGATGAAAGACCTAAATGTGAGACAGGAATCCATCAAAATCCTAGAGGAGAACACAGGCAGCAACCTCTATGACCTCAGCTGCCGCAACTTCTTGCTAGACATGTCTCCAAAGGCAAGGGAAACAAAAGCAAAAATGAACTATTGGGACTTCAAGATAAAAAGCTTTTGCATAGCAAAGGAAACAGTTGACAAAACCAGTAGAATGGGAGAAGATATTTGCAAATGACATATCAGATAAAAGGCTAGTATCCAAAATCTATAAAGAATTTCAAACTCAACACCCAAAGAACAAATAATCCAATCAAGAAATGGGCAGAAGACATGAACAGACATTTCTCCAAAGAAGACATCCAAATGGCCAACACATGAAAAAATGCTCCACATCCCTTGGCATCAGGGAAATACAATCAAAACCACAATGAGATACCACACCAGTCAGAATGGCTAAAATCAACAAGTCAGAGTGGCTAAAATCAACAAGTCAGGAAATGACAGATGTTGGCAAGGATGTGGAGAAAGGGGAACCCTCTTACACACTTGGTGGGAATGCAAACTGGTACAGCGACTCTGGAAAACATTATGGAGGTTCCTCAAAAAGTTGAAAATGGAGCTACTCTATGACCCAGCAATTGCACTACTGGGTATTTACCCTAAAGATACAAATGTAGCGATCTGAAGGGGCACGTGCACCCCAGTGTTCATAGCAGCAATGTCCACAATAGCCAAACTACGGAAAGAGCCCAGACGTCTATCGACAGATGAATGAATAAAGAAGATGTGGTATATATATACAATGGAATATTACTCAGCCATCAAAAAAAAAAAAAATGAAGTCTTGCCATTTGCAACAATGTGGATGGAACTAGAGGGTATTATGCTAAGCAAAATAAGTCTGAGAAAGACAATTATATGATCTCACTGATTATGGAATTTAAGAAACAAAACAGGATCATAGGGGAAGAGAGGAAAAAGTAAAACAAGATGAAACCAGGGAGGGAGACAAACCGTAAGAGACTCTTAATCATAGGAAACAAAGTGAGGGTTGCTGGAGGGGAGGGAGGTGGGGGGATGCGGTACCTGGGTGATGACATTAAGAAGGGCATGTAATGTAATGAGCACTGGGTGTTATATAAGACTGATGAATCACTGATCTCTACCTCTGAAACCAAAAATACATTATGTGTTAATTAATTGAATTTAAATTTTAAAAAAATTGGAAAAAAGAAAGTAAAAAGAAAATAAAGTCTAGTTTGTCCAATATAAGTATTGCTGCTTTGGCCTTCTTTTGACATCCGTTTGCATGATAAATGTTTCTACATCTCCTCACTTTCAGTCTGCAGGTGTCTTTACGTCTAAAATGAGTCTCTTGTAGGCAGCATGTAGATGGGGTTTTTTTTTTATCCATTCTGTCACCCTCTGTCTTTTTTTAAAGATTTATTTCTTG
>NW_027791850.1:0-286 GCF_054177405.1 Leptonychotes weddellii | reverse complement strand
GAAATCCAGGTCTCCTACTCCTCTGCCATCTTAATTGTTGATATTTCTAAGTCCAATTTCTCCCTGCACTGGGTTCCATTCATTGTATCCTACTTAAAGGGCATCCCTTTTACAATTTTTGCCTTTCTCTCTGCCATTTTCCCTCTCTGCACTGGATCATTCCCATTAACAGAAGAATACATGGGCACCATGTTCCATCTAGAAAGTGCCCTGCCTTGACCCACATCACTCATCAGCTGCCACCCTTTTCTGCTCCCCTTTATAGAAAAACTCATTGAAAGAGTTG
>NW_027791849.1:0-286 GCF_054177405.1 Leptonychotes weddellii | reverse complement strand
CAAAAGCAAGAAAACTAGAAGCCAGTAATAACCAAACCACTAGGAACAGGAGGAAGAACTACCAAATTGGGCCAAAGACTATTCTTGGAGGCCAGAGATTCTTTGGACATTCTATGGACATAAATCACCATCAAGTGAGAAAAGGACCTGTCAATCTCCTTAGGGAAAATTGTAGTTGGCTTTTTTTTTTTTACTTTTTAATTGTTATGTTAATCACCATACATTATGTCATTAGTTTTAGATGTAGTGTTCCATGATTCATTGTTTGTGCATAACACCCAGTGCT
>NW_027791848.1:0-286 GCF_054177405.1 Leptonychotes weddellii | reverse complement strand
CTCAACATAATACCCTCCAGTTCCATCCACGTCGTTGCAAATGGCAAGATCTCATTCCTTTTGATGGCTGCATAATATTCCATTGTGTATATATACCACATCTTCTTTATCCATTCATCTGGGCTTTGACCACCTTTGTAAACAGCTCTCTGGTGACTCCCCCAGGCTTCTACCAGATGGCAACTCCACCACTGGATCTGTGATGTATTCAGCTTGAAGGTCAAGGTCTACTGCGTGAGAGCGCCCCGCTACCTGGCGAGATGGGGCCCATCAGACAAGAGAACCT
>NW_027791847.1:0-286 GCF_054177405.1 Leptonychotes weddellii | reverse complement strand
GGTGGCTCATAAATAATAGAAATTTATATCTCAACGTTCTAGAGGCTGGGAAGTCCAAGATCAAGGTACCAGCATGGTCACATTCTATTGAGGGTCCTCTTCCTGATGTAATTTCTTTTCCAAGTCAGATAAGGCTTTGGCGAAATTTTTATTTTTGCTTTGCTGGGTAGTTGTTTTTATAGAAAACACTCTCTGTGCTTACTTTAAATGTGTTCCTTTCACCTGGGTGTGTTTCAAAAATGGTTACTTTTCTTGTTTCCCTGTGCAAACTAGAGGGCATTTTTCT
>NW_027791846.1:0-286 GCF_054177405.1 Leptonychotes weddellii | reverse complement strand
TGGGGATTTAGTGCTCTGCCCCTGCTGATCACCTTCTGGAAATTCTTCATAATCTTATCTTTGAATCTGTGCTTTATACACAAAGTCCCGTGGTGCAATGGAGCATGTCCTGGGGCTTGGCAGCTCAACTCACAAGGGTCCTACCTCCCATTGCTTTCCCACCTCCAGGGTCCCAAGCATCTTGAACCCACCCAGCCTCTACCTTTCAACCCAGTGCAGCTGCCACCCTCTGCCCCTGGTGCAGGCCTGAGCATGGGCATGGGGAGGGTCAAGGTCAGGTATGTGT
>NW_027791845.1:0-286 GCF_054177405.1 Leptonychotes weddellii | reverse complement strand
TCCCCGTAGCTTGTTTTCATCAGAGGGCTTCCTGTTCATTCTCTGCCCCCACCTTCTCTAGAACGTGGGCTCCGCAAGGGCTGGTATGTGTCTGCCCAGTGGCGGCTGCGTCCCCGGCACTTAGTGTCGGCTGGGGCTCCATTCGGCCCCCTGCCTTGGGCCCCCCTGGATTCCGTTTCCCTCCCTGACCCGCCTGGTACCTTTGCACCGCCTGGACCTCGGGTCACAGGCAGAGGAGAAAGCTGACCCTCTGAGCCTCAGAGCAAACCTTCCAGGAAGAGCTTTA
>NW_027791844.1:0-286 GCF_054177405.1 Leptonychotes weddellii | reverse complement strand
TGGAGGCAGGAGCCAGGGCAGCTGGAGGCTGGCTGGCGTGGGGAGTGGGGAGTGGCCGCGTGGGAAAGGTGACAAGAGGGTGAGGCCAGGAGATGTGACTGGGGTGGGGCCACCTTGCATCCTGGCTTCCCTGAAGGAAGGGCTGGCGTGGTCCCTCCTCAGCTGAGCCCCTGGGTGAATGTGTGCAGGGAGCAGGGGGTAGGCGGGGTTGCAGCTTTGGGAGCCCCTAGGGGAGGGGCAGGGCCAGGCTCAGCTCTGGGACCTAGGCCCCTGGCCTCAGTTTCCC
>NW_027791843.1:0-286 GCF_054177405.1 Leptonychotes weddellii | reverse complement strand
TCTCTGCCTCTGGAGTAGAGGACCTCAGCGGGCTACCTTCTGGAGAAGGTCCAGAAGTCTCTGTCTCTGGAGTAGAGGACCTCAGCAGGCTGCCTTCTGGAGAAGGTCCAGAAGTCTCTGCCTCTGGAGTAGAGGACCTCAGTGGATTACCTTCTGGAGAAGGTCCAGAAGTCTCTGTCTCTGGAGTAGAGGACCTCAGTGGATTACCTTCTGGAGAAGGTCCAGAAGTCTCTGTCTCTGGAGTAGAGGACCTCAGCAGGCTGCCTTCTGGAGAAGGTCCAGAAGT
>NW_027791842.1:0-286 GCF_054177405.1 Leptonychotes weddellii | reverse complement strand
GATGTGTACGAAATTCAGAGGAATCTGTGTTAGTTTGATGCTTCTGAGCCCTCTCTTGAAGGAAAGAAAGTGCAGAAAGTTAAATGCAAAAAAAAAAAAAAACGTTATGCTCTGAAGCTGTGCTAGTAACTAAGACAGGAGAGATGGTAGGTCTGGCTGGGCAGTTAGGTCTGGGCAGCTCCTACGCCTGGGTGCACACCTGGTTGGCACCCTATGTGGAGGGACTCTTGACCACCCATGGGCTCAGGGCCACCCTCTCCTCTGCCACTGGGACCTACAGTCCCTG
>NW_027791841.1:0-286 GCF_054177405.1 Leptonychotes weddellii | reverse complement strand
TGAGCTGGTAGTACTGCAGATATTCGAGGGTCTGACTAAATTAGCTCATTATTATTTTTTTTTTAACTATTTTATTTTTTATTTTTTTTTGAACCATTCATTCATCTATTTTATTTATTTATTTATTTTTTTAATTCTTATGTTAATCCCCATACATTACATCATTAGTTCTAGATGAAGTGTTCCATGATTCATTGTTCGTGCACAACACCCAGTGCTCCATGCAGAACGTGCCCTCCTCAATACCCACCACCAGGCCAACCCATCCTCCCACCCCCCTCCCCTC
>NW_027791840.1:0-3255 GCF_054177405.1 Leptonychotes weddellii | reverse complement strand
AACAACACTCAGTTTGTTTCCTGCGATTAAGAATTCCTCATATCAATGAGATCATATGATACATGTCTTTCTCTGTTTGACTTATTTCACTCAACATAATACCCTCCAGTTCCATCCACGTCGTTGCAAATGGCAAGATCTCATTCCTTTTGATGGCTGCATAATATTCCATTGTATATATATACCACATCTTCTTTATACCACATCTTCTTTATCCATTCGTCTGTTGATGGACATCTTGGCTCTTTCCATAGTCTGGCTATTGTGGACATTGCTGCTATAAACATCGGGGTGCACGTACCCCTTCGGATCCCTACATTTGTATCTTTGGGGTAAATACCCAGTAGTGCAATTGCTGGGTCATAGGATAGCTCTATTTCCAACTTTTTGAGGAACCTCCAAACTGTTTTCCAGAGTGGCTGCACCAGCTTGCATTCCCACCCAAAGTGTAGGAGGGTTCCCCTTTCTCTGCATCCTCATCCTCACCTCATTGTCGTTTCCTGACCTGTTAATTTTAGCCATTCTGACTGGTGTGAGGTGGTATCTCATTGAGGTTTTGATTTATATTTCCCTGATGGGCAAATGATTTTAATAGACTTTTGTCCAAAGAAGATATACAAGTGACCAAAACACATGAAAAGATGCTCAACATCATTAGTAATTAGGAAAATGCAAACCAAAACCATAACGAAATACCACTAAGATGGCTACAATCAGAAACACAGACAATAATAAGGATGTGGAGTTATT
Organism: Leptonychotes weddellii; assembly: GCF_054177405.1. Taxonomy (NCBI): domain Eukaryota; kingdom Metazoa; phylum Chordata; class Mammalia; order Carnivora; family Phocidae; genus Leptonychotes; species Leptonychotes weddellii. The sequence goes on along the minus strand of NW_027791840.1, from coordinate 2,505 downwards.
GGAATCCTCATACACCGCTGATGGGATTATAAAATGGTACAGCCACACTGCAAACCAGTTTGGCAGTTTTCTCAAGCTCCTGTTACCATGCTTCAAATTGGATTTTACTCCATGACCTAGCAATTATAAGATTCGTGTACATAAATTAAAACATATAAGCATACATCTACAGAAAAATTTGTACATGAATGGTAGCATACTCACTCTTAGAAAGACACAAACTACCAAAACTGACCGAGCATTATTCATCCTCAGTAAAAAGGGGAAACAACCAAATGTTGATTGATAAATGGATAAACATATTTGGTATATACCATACAATGGAATATTTGGTCACAAAGACAAATAAAGTACTGACGCCTGACACAATATGGATGAACCTTGAAAACATTATGCTGTGTGAGAAAAGGCAAACACATTAGGCTACAGATTCTATTCAATGTAAAATGTCAAGAATAGGCAAATATGTAGAAATGCAAAGTAGATTAATGTTTTCCAGAGGTCGCAAAAAGGGAGAATGGAAAGTATCTGCACGTAAGTAAGGGGTTTTCTTTGGGTGATGAAATGTTCTGGAATTAATATCCTTGATGGTTGTACAACTGTTTGAACATACTGAAAACTACTGAATCTGACCTTTTTAAGTAGGCTCCACACCCAACGTGGGGGGCTTGAACTCATAACCCCGAGATCAAGAGCCACATGCTCTACCAACTGAGCCAGCCAGGTGCCCCAGAATTGTACATTTTAAAAGAGTGATTTAATGGCATATGAATTATATCTCACTAAAATATTCTATGAAAAACATTTCCCAAGGCAAATTGTTGGGAGAGAAAAGTTATAGGATGGAATAGAGTATAATCTGACCTATTAAAAATGTATGCTGATCTGTTTTCAGGTTTATATGTAAAAATGCATAGAGAAAGGACTGAAGTAATATAAAAAGAATTGTATTGGGGAGATTTCAAAGGGGGGGTATCTTTACTGTCTCAGTATTTTGTAGCCTTCAAATGTTATAAGAATATCTTCATATAGGGCGCCTGGGTGGCTCAGTTGGTTAAGCGACTGCCTTCGGCTCAGGTCATGATCCTGGAGTCCCGGGATCGAGTCCCGCATCGGGCTCCCTGCTCAGCAGGGAGTCTGCTTCTCCCTCTGACCCTCCTCCCTCTCATGCTCTCTGTATCTCCTTCTCTCTGTCTCAAATAAATAAATAAAATCTTTAAAAAAAAAAAAAACATTAAAAAAAAAAAGAATATCTTCATATATTATGTAAAACTAAACAAAACAAAATGAATGAAGTTAGACAGTATGAGAGACAAATGCTATTATATCCCATCTTCAGCGCCCAGTTCAATTTTCTCCATTTTATGAAGTCTTCCTCAAGGTTTTACTGATTTGTCTTACTTGTGCTCTTGCATCCCACACATTATGTGCTACATAATTTAGCCCCTAATCACATACTTAAACAAACCAATTACATGTAAAAACGCTGGCTACACTGTAGAACACAATACAAATATCATGACAGCATGTTGGGTAGTCTTTTGGCCCGATCAGTGTGAAATAAAGGATAGCAAACCCAAAACGGGAGGTCTCCAGTCAGAAGCTGGGTAAAGCTTGGGCTGGATGCTGAAAGAAGTCCTTCAAATAGTGGCAATGTCAAAGGTCAAATTGAGATTGCTTATTCTGGGTTAACATAAAGAAACACCTTAAATCTAGCAATTTCTGGGCAAATCTATTTCAAGCAAGCAGAGTTTGGGAAGCAAGTAAGCAATTGTAGAAGATCCAGAATCTACATAAAAAACATCCTGTCAGTCTTTGAAGCAAAAAAGCAACAAAACAAAACCCACAAGAGCTAAGTAGATAGGTACACCTCGTAATAGTCTTAAAGGCAAAGTTCTTGTCTATACTATTGCTTTTGTCTCTGCATTCATACTATCTCATACACGTTAGCTTCAATTCCCCAATAAGACTTCAAGATTGCAATCTACCATGATTTAGAAAAAGTGCTCGTATTTATTGTACGGCTTCTAACATTTATGATACTGAGCACCTGATTGAGTTTGTTGATTTCACCGATAGAATGACCAGTTACACGGTGCTTGACAAGTGAAAATTAATTTTCCAAAAATATTAAGGGTCTGTTCTGACTAAACCCAAAGTAACATACTGAAGGGTCCCAATCCCCAAATAAAACACGCAGAATCTATTTCACAAGGGTCATAATTCATAATAAATCTGATGTAAAAAATAAAATAGAAAATGGAATTTATTTGACTGTCCCAAACAGCCAGTCTCAGACTGAACTCAAAATAATCCCTCTTCCTAGCCTCTCCTGATATGATTGTTATTGTTATTAATGCTCTACTGATAGCAGATAACATGTATTGAGGATGTATGCTGTAAGCACTGAGCTGAACATTTTTTATGTATATTATCTCATTTGATCATCATAACAATCCTCTGCAGTAAGCACTGTAATCACATTTATTGTACAAATGAGAAAGC
>NW_027791839.1:0-286 GCF_054177405.1 Leptonychotes weddellii | reverse complement strand
TGGGTGTGGAGGAGGAAGTGCATCCTTGCAGGAGGGCCTGCTCTGGGCAGACGTGGCCCCTTGGGGCACTTGCAGCTGCTGTGGTCCGTGAGGAGCAAGTCCCTGACCTCCCCCTTGACCCTCACCCACCGGTAGCCACGGTGGCAGGTGGGGGTTAACGCACATCCCTGTGGTTCCCCAGCGTGGGGCTCTGCACCCCGTGGTCATGGCCCGTGTGTCGACGTTCCCAGGCCCGATGATAGTGTCTCTAGGTGTCTCCCTGCTGTGCTCTTGTCCCAGAAGCTCT
>NW_027791838.1:0-286 GCF_054177405.1 Leptonychotes weddellii | reverse complement strand
TGTGCCATCTTCCCCATGGCCATTTGTTACAGTGGAAGTTCAGAACTGACCAACCGGGTCTTATAATGCTTGTTTTCTTTCCACCAGAATTTTCTCCCTGATTTAGCACAGAAAGAAAGTCCGTAGCCATCTTGCGTGGTAACAGTAACATGTAAGTCTGTCTTCTTCTTGTGTTTGCAGAACTGTGTGCTTATAAATCCAAGGCCTCTGAAATAGGCTGAAATATTCTCTTCCCCAAGACCTAGACACTCACGTTCAGGTGCTCACATGCGTGGGGCCACCCTGA
>NW_027791837.1:0-286 GCF_054177405.1 Leptonychotes weddellii | reverse complement strand
GTCATTGATTTTCTACCAGCTCTAAAAATTATGTGACATCTCTAGGCATGAGAAGCAATATAGCCTTCTCATGAACAAGAGTTCATGTTTTGTGTGAGAAAGACAAACTATGTAAGTCTCTAGATCTGTTCTGTCTAATACACTAGCCACCTGTGTCTGTTGAGTACTTGAATTGTGATTCTGGATTGAGACATGTTGTAAGTATAAAATACAACATTGTATTTTTTTATTGTTATGTTACTCACCATACATTACATCATTAGTTTTTGATGTAGTGTTCCATGAT
>NW_027791836.1:0-286 GCF_054177405.1 Leptonychotes weddellii | reverse complement strand
GATCCCAGCTCTGAATGTGTGATGCCCCAGGACTGGTCGCGGGTCCCTCTCGACGCCCACCTGGCCTGCTTCTGCAAGCTGACTTCAAAACCCCAGCTCTCCTCTGAGCCCCCAGCTGCCCTCTGACATCGCCCCTTGGGGTGTTGCTCCCTAGACCAAGCAGGACCAGCCCTTCCCCAGGCCAGAGGTGGCTCCCCTCCCCATGTCAGACCTGAGACCACCCCCCCAGGACACCCTCTATGCCACTGAGAGCTCCTATTCTGCGGGCTCCGCTCCCTTCCGGGGG
>NW_027791835.1:0-286 GCF_054177405.1 Leptonychotes weddellii | reverse complement strand
GGTCCAGGCTAAGTAATCTGCTCGGGTTTGCTTTCGGGAGCTTTTGTTCCCTGCAATCTTTCGGTACAGCTTTGGAGGACGAGAGTGAAAATGGCAGCCTCCTAATCTCCTCCCTGGAGAAGCCGAGAACTTGGGGGCTCCACTCCTCAGTGAGCCCCCAGAGAAAAGCAGTCAATCACTCCCATCTCCCCAGTCTCTGGCTGCACTCGGTGCTCACCCAGCCTATGACCTAGCATTTCTATCTCTGGTACACGACACCCTGTGGAGTCTCCAAACCCAGAAGAAT
>NW_027791834.1:0-286 GCF_054177405.1 Leptonychotes weddellii | reverse complement strand
TTCAGAGTCCATCTTCTCTCATGGTTCGTCCACCCCTCCGATTTCCCCCGCTTCATTCCTCCCCTCCCGCTACCTTCTTCTTCTTCTTTTTTTTTCTTAACATATCTTGCATTATCTCTCTCTCTTTCTGACTCGCAGTCTCCTCTTGTTATGATGGTGGAGACTTTTGTCCTTATCTCTCTATCTGTAAAGATATATGGATATATGTGATATTCAATAAATAAAGTCCTTTATATATTGATATTTCTGGTTCACCACCATTAATTTTGAATTTACGTCAGTAGCA
>NW_027791833.1:0-286 GCF_054177405.1 Leptonychotes weddellii | reverse complement strand
TTTTTTTTTTTTAATTCCAGTTGTGTTGCTTGATACAACAACTGTTCTAGGAGAGCTAGGATGGAAAACATATCCATTAAATGGGGTAAGTTTAATTATGTTTTTAAAATTTTCATCCTTGCTAGGTTTTTAGGGTCTTATAATAATTAAAAGAACAGTGGATTTGGGCTTGAAGTAGTATTAATTTTAGCATATAACTAAAATCCCAGAGAAAAGATTAAAATACAATTAGAACTTACAACCAATGAGAATGTTGTATAAAAATCCTTGCTTTCTTTTAAATTAG
>NW_027791832.1:0-286 GCF_054177405.1 Leptonychotes weddellii | reverse complement strand
TGGGTGTGGAGGAGGAAGTGCATCCTTGCAGGAGGGCCTGCTCTGGGCAGACGTGGCCCCTTGGGGCACTTGCAGCTGCTGTGGTCTGTGAGGAGCAAGTCCCTGACCTCCCCCTTGACCCTCACCCACCGGTAGCCACGGTGGCAGGTGGGGGTTAACGCACATCCCTGTGGTTCCCCAGCGTGGGGCTCTGCACCCCATGGTCATGGCCCGTGTGTCGACGTTCCCAGGCCCGATGACAGTGTCTCTAGATGTCTCCCTGCTGTGCTCTTGTCCCAGAAGCTCT
>NW_027791831.1:0-286 GCF_054177405.1 Leptonychotes weddellii | reverse complement strand
GTGTTCTTTTCTGTTGCAGCAGGAAATGTCTTCCTGTCATGGGCCACGACTTACATTAAAATTCACAATCACCCTGACTGTTGGGTTTGGGGAAACGACCTTTTTACTCAGTCACTGGGAAACCATAGTTCTATTTTTCCTTTGGTCTCATAGGTATACGGATGTTGCTGCTGTGGCATAGGGATGCAGGTCACCTCCCAATAGCTGGCTCTAGGGTCATCACAGAAGAATGGCATGTAAAGATTGTAGGGCCATAAAGATGTTGGGGGTGGAGTGTAGGAGTTCT
>NW_027791830.1:0-286 GCF_054177405.1 Leptonychotes weddellii | reverse complement strand
TTTTTAAAAATGTGAAGAATATTTTATTCACATGGAAATAGTAGTACCGTATGTCATTAGGTGAAGAAAGCAGCATGGTATCATTTGGGGGGGGGGGAGGGATAAGCATAGGCATAGTATACATATTAGAAGAATATACCAATTGGTATATATACCAATATACTAATATTTGGTTACCTTTGAATAATGCAAGGGAGACCATTTTTTTCTTTTCCATGTTTTCTACATTTCCTGCATTGAGCATATTTTCATCTGTTTAAGTTTTGGAATTTCAAACACTAATGTT
>NW_027791829.1:0-3255 GCF_054177405.1 Leptonychotes weddellii | reverse complement strand
GGGATCGAGTCCCGCATCGGGCTCCCTGCTCGGCAGGGAGTCTGCTTCTCCCTCTGACCCTCCTCCCTCTCATGCTCTCTGTCTCTCATTCTCTCTGTCTCAAATAAATAAATAAAATCTTTAAAAAAAAAAATAAAAAAAATAAAAATTGTATTGGATATTTATTTCTGATTTCAGGAAACGATTTTATTCTTTTCAAAACTTTTGTGACTATTAAGAGGAAACATCAAACTCACTACATAGCTGCAGAGAATGTCGCTAATGTCATGTACTTTATTATTTTAGGGAAAATGCACACATCAAGCAAACAGCTTTTTCATTTTGCTTTTTCACAACAAACGGCAACTGCCGTTCACTGTGAAATTTGATGCCTTTTATCAGCCATTTTTTGTCTTTCCTGCTCTGGTTGTGGGACTGGCTTCTACATGTCCATTTGATTCTACATCATTAGTATGCCCTAGTTTTAAACTTAAAATTTTGTCAGTACTTAAATTTAAAATTAGAATAATATAATTAAAATAATAAGTATATCCATCTACTTACCAATTTACATAGCTAACCCGTGTGGTCTGCATAAACATCCAGATAATCACATCACAATGTCACACTGTTGTGTAGGAAACATCATTTTGATCATTTTGTTGACACCGGCCAGACTGGTGATATGTTTATGTGGAATGCAAAAAAAAAAAGACACCTGCCCAAAATGCACACGACAACACCATGATTCAACACCACGATTCAACACTTAAGCTGAAATGCACTCCCATCAAAACAATAGGGTTGTAGGTAATAGAAAAAAAATATTCTACACTGGGGGTGCCTAGGTGGCTCAGTCGTTAAGCGTCTGCCTTCGGCTCAGGTCATGGTCCCAGGGTCCTGGGATCGAGTCCCACATCGGGCTCCCTGCTCAGCACTCTCCCACTCTCCCTGCTTGTGTTCCTGCTCTCGCTATCTCTCTGTCTGATAAATAAACAAAATCTTAAAAAAAAAAAAAAATTCTACACTGGTTCAATTTAAATTTTTCAATATAAGCTAATTAAAATGAAACTGAAATTAGAAATTCAGTTCTTCAGGGGTGCTAGCCACCTGTCGAGCACTCAGGAGCCCCCATACCCAGCAGTCACGGAATTGGACATGATAGCCTGATGCCATACTTCCTGGTCCTGCCTTGCTCTGGAACCCCAGTGTTGACCTGCTTGCTACACGTTCCATTCTTTATGCTTCCTGATGGACACTCACTCTGATGCCTCTCACCATCCCTCACTGCTCTCCACTAAGACCACTGCACGTTGCCTTTGGCTTTTTGGCTCCCTCTTCCAGCAGCCGCTACTTGGTCCAGCCCGACCCCCCTGTCAGGTCTTGGTGGGAACAGGATGGGACAAACGGGTGTAAGAACACAGAGCTTAAGACAGATAATGGAGGCTGTAAGAAGCAAACAGCATCTCTAAAATGTTTGTTTCTTGTCTTGAACAAATGACTTCCAAACGAAAAAGATATTATTTAATCGACAATGATTTGTAAAAATCACACAGACTGATAGAAAAACTGAAAATAAGCCATCATTCTAATTTTTTAAAAAATGAAAGAAAGGAAATTTTGCGGACAGTTCAGAGTAAATAACCACCTTGAGCAAGAGTCTATTAGAAATTAGTCAAAGGGTAGTATGCAAGGTTTCAGAAAAGGAAGCATCGATCAGCAGCCCAGGCCTGACACACCCACTTCCTGTTTTGCTGAGACCGGTGGTAATTCTGCCCAAATCTGACGCTCATCAGAGCACCTGGCCATGCATCACACTCTCCTGGCAGAATGGACACAAGCTGGCTGGATGACGGCATAGAGCGGCACTGATTTTTTTTATGTGAACTCTACCTCCCACGTGGGGCTCACCCTCACAGCCCCGAGATCACGGGGTGCACACTCGCGCCCCACGCAGCTCTCAGTTTCATCTGATGCTCAATCCACCTTGATGTTTGTCAAACAGATTCTCTTCTCCCTGCAGATTTTTAAGGTGTCTCTAAAGAGATGATGCCTCCGGGTCTGACCTTACATGTGTCTATGCAATATTTTAGTGAAATATAATTCAGACTCACTGGAGGCTGAGCAGGAAGATGCTGCTCATCCTTTTCTATGAGTGGCAGAAACCCCGGATTGGGAGCTGGTCAAACAGGCAGCGCTCTCAGAACGCAAGCCCCCCACAGCTGAGACGTGGGGTTCACACTGACCTCACCGAGCATAAAACAGCTCAAGCACAGAATTGCAGGGACGTGATTCATAGTACCGCCTGTGTTAACGTGGTTCCCGAAACGCGTACAGCCCCAGGAACGTGGTCATGGGAACCGTAGCCTCTGCTTCCTGTAATGACTGGAGCCCTACACCCATGCAAATCCCTCTTCCTGGGAGGCACCCCCGGCTTCCTCTCGTCCTGGTGGCCAGGACAGGTCTCCGCAGGAGCTGACACCGGTCTGGCACTGCGCCCCGTGGCTTCTGCCCCGTGGCTGGGTGCCAGCTGCTCTTGCTGCCACTCCTGCCTGGCACGGCCCGCAGTTCCCCGACCCAGGGGACAGAACTGGAAGGCACAAGAACCCGCAACCTTACACAGCTGACCCTCAGCCAACGTGGGGATCAGAGGCGCCCACCCCCCTGCCGTCAAAAATCCCGTATAACCTTGGGCTCTCCAAAATCTTAACTACTGATAGCCTACTGTTTACCGGAAGCCTTACCCGTAACATAAACGGTTGATTCATACATGATTCGTGTGTGTTATACGCCGTATCCTTACGGTCAAGTCAGGAGGAGGAAAGAAAATGTGATGAAGAAAATCCTACGAGGAAGTACCTACTGGACTATATTGAAAAAAACCCGTGCGTAAGTGGACTCGCACAGCTCACGCCGGGCCGTTGGAGGGTCTGCCCTACCTGCTTGGCCAGTCTCTCCAGACCATCCAGATGCCAACCCTGCTGCTCACACTCATCACCACAGACATTTAGGAGCCGAGCGCTTACTCACTTCTCTCTCCCGTCCTCACTCCGCCCTGAGGCGTATTGAGTTTCCTTCTTAGCATTTGCTAAGATTAGTATTGACGGAATTCTACCTGGCAGAGGGCCTATCTTTTATTCACTCAGTCTCCGGACCCACTGGAAGCTAAGTGTGACGAACGTGAGGACCCCCTATCTCCAGGGCCCGGGGCACAGCAGACACTTCATAAATACTTGTTAGGTGAGTGAATGAAAATTTCAGTTTAATACAAAGCAC
>NW_027791828.1:0-286 GCF_054177405.1 Leptonychotes weddellii | reverse complement strand
TATTTATGGATTTCTTTTGAACTCAGGTAAAGAAATCAAATAAATAGCACAAGATGAGATTTCCAAATTATTTTCTGATATTAATTTCCATGCAATTCCATTTTAAAAGTAGGATTTGGTTCACTTGTCATCTCCATTCAGTCTAAGCAGGTATCTTCATTTCTGACCATCTCCATTTCCTTCATCAGGAAGCTTGGAATGAATGGGGTTGGAGGTATGTCTCTGCTGAGTTGCTTGGTCTGAAGTGGTCTTTGCTGACAGCTTCATTCCTCTAGGGGGCACTCTA
>NW_027791827.1:0-286 GCF_054177405.1 Leptonychotes weddellii | reverse complement strand
CAAAGATTTTAGATTAAAAATCCTTTTTTTTCTGGGGAAAAAAACCCTGAAAAATGGTGCTTTCTATTGTGACGCTGGTATTTATTTATATATTAGTTGACTTGGGTTTTCTAAATCTCATAGTAATCCTGAAGTACCTGATTGACTTTATCTTATTTTCTGGCCAGAATCTACCTCCTTCTCACCACCCTCTCCCCCCCCCCATTTTTTTTTTTTTTTTTAAGATTTTATTTATTTATTTGAGACAGAGAGAATGAGAGACAGAGAGCATGAGAGGGAAGAGGGT
>NW_027791826.1:0-286 GCF_054177405.1 Leptonychotes weddellii | reverse complement strand
GTTAGTATCACATTGATATCCGTTCTTTGTAAGTACCCTGATGCTTAATAAAGCTTGTGCGCCAGATGAAAGATTTTCCACATTTGCCACATCTGTAGGGTCTCTCTCCAGTATGAATGACCTCATGGCGATGAAGATTTGCCTTAAAACTAAAAGTTTTTCCACATTCTCTACATTCAAAGAATTCCTCCTTGGTATGCGTTCTTTGATGCTGAATGAGATCCACATTCCGGCTAAAGGACTCTCCACATTCGCTGCATTTGTGAGTGTTTTGTTTAGTATGAAT
>NW_027791825.1:0-286 GCF_054177405.1 Leptonychotes weddellii | reverse complement strand
GGTATCGATTTGAACCTCCCCATTCCCTTTACTCGCTAGCTCCATACCCTCCTGCATCTGTTTAAGACATTTGCTGTTCTCTCCTTAAACTGTCTTTCTAGCTTTGCTCTTCTCATCATACTCTCACAGCACATTAGGTCACATTGGATTGCTAGAAAAAATAGAGAAGTCATCAGACTTAAATGTTCTTTTTTTTTTTTATTCTTATGTTAATCCCCATACATTACATCATTAGTTCTACATGAAGTGTTCCATGATTCATTGTTCGTGCACAACACCCAGTGCT
>NW_027791824.1:0-286 GCF_054177405.1 Leptonychotes weddellii | reverse complement strand
GTCCCTTCTTCCTTACCGAACCCCCGCCCCCATCAGATGCCCCCATCAGATGCGGCTTCTGCGAAAACCTTCAAACTCTCCGACACGTTGAGTTCGAACTCTTCCCACCCCCACCCTTAGTATTTTTTGCTTTTCTTTATCATATTTTTCCTGGTCTCAGAGATTTTTGTAAATGTCTGTCTCCTTGACTAGTCTCTTATATTTTCGGAGGATACGGACTGTTGCTTAGCTCCCTGTCTCTCCCACCCTATCCCCCACTACCAGGCAGCGTCCGGAGGAGGCAGGT
>NW_027791823.1:0-286 GCF_054177405.1 Leptonychotes weddellii | reverse complement strand
TCAGGACTCGGTGAGAAGACAGCGTCTACAAACCAGGAAGACATCCTGTCCAGGCCCCGGATCCTGGGCGTCCAGGCTCCAGAACCGTGAGCGAGAAACATCTGCTGTTTACAAGACCCCCTCTGTGCTGTCCTGTCATCACCACCCCAAACAGACGGACTCACAGTCGGCTGGGAGAAGACACTCCCAGCCAGACTCTGGGTTTTGGCCACCAGTGACCCCGATGCCGCGTGCAGATCCGTGTGTTTAGCTGACAGAGTGCTCAACGCAGGCAGCACGACAGCCC
>NW_027791822.1:0-286 GCF_054177405.1 Leptonychotes weddellii | reverse complement strand
GATCCTCGCCGGGGTACCTGTAGACGCAAGGCAGGCCGAGATGCAGGTGACGCTCAGCGTGGCCCCAGCAAGGCAGCCACGAACAGCGGGCCAAGTTTTGCACTGCACAACTCCCGAGGACCCCTTTCACCCTGTGCTGCTCCTCATGGCATTGACTGGTTACTGCAACAGCTTTCTGGAAGATGTCAGTGAAGTGTCCAGGGGAAGCGATACCCTTTTCTGAATTTGAACAAATGTACCCTTTCAGCCAGCAGCAGGGGGCCATCCCCACTCGCTGTCTCCTCTG
>NW_027791821.1:0-286 GCF_054177405.1 Leptonychotes weddellii | reverse complement strand
TCTGAATGTACCAAGTTTTATAATAATTTTTTCTGAGATCAGTCTTTAAACTGCTAATTAATGAAATTGGAGCTGATGTTATAACTCTACAATATTTGACACATAAATGACAATTTTTATACTCAACTTCAAATACCAATATAAGAGCAAATATGGATAATATTCCTTCATAACTAGGTGTGTAAGAAAGAACAAATTACGGGGCGCCTGGGTGGCTCAGTCGTTAAGCGTCTGCCTTCGGCTCAGGTCATGATCCCAGGGTCCTGGGATCAAGCCCCGCATCGGG
>NW_027791820.1:0-286 GCF_054177405.1 Leptonychotes weddellii | reverse complement strand
GGTCCAAGTGAAACACAAATACAAAATGGTTCACAATCTGATTCCTTCTAGAAAACCTTACAGGCAGCAAAGCATGGCTTTAGTGCCGAAATTCTAGCCATTTACTACCTGGATTACGTGGAACAAATCACTTGTAAAACTGGAGATGTGATATCTCTGAGAATTTTGAGAATAGGAAAAAATTTTGTAAAACTTTTATACACTATTATCTAAACCTTTCTCTGGGAGCAAAGTTAGGAAGAATTCATTTATTGACAAAACTTTAATGTCATACATACCAGCAATT
>NW_027791819.1:0-286 GCF_054177405.1 Leptonychotes weddellii | reverse complement strand
TCCCCTAAACCCTGGAGACACCATGATTTTGGATTTCTAGCCTCTAGAACTGTTGGAAAATAGATTTCTGTTGTTTTTTTTTTAAGATTTTTTTTTTTTTTTTTTGTGAGACAGAGAATGAGAGACAGAGAGCATGAGAGGGAGGAGGGTCAGAGGGAGAAGCAGACTCCCTGCTGAGCAGGGAGCCCGATGTGGGACTCGATCCCGGAACTCCAGGATCATGACCTGAGCCGAAGGCAGTCACTTAACCAACTGAGCCACCCAGGCGCCCCTAGATTTCTGTTGT
>NW_027791818.1:0-3255 GCF_054177405.1 Leptonychotes weddellii | reverse complement strand
GGTGGTGGGTATTGAGGAGGGCACGTTCTGCATGGAGCACTGGGTGTTATGCACAAACAATGAATCATGGAACACTTCATCTAAAATTAATGATGTAATGTATGGGGATTAACATAAGAATAAAAAGAAATAAAAAAAAAAGTGTTGGCAAAGATATGGAGTATTAGAACCCTCCAGCATTGCTAGTGGGAATGTAAAATAATGCAGCTGCTGTAGAAAATAGGTTGGCAATTCCTCAAATGGTCAAACATAGAGTTATCATATGACCTCCCAATTCTAGTCCTCTGTATATACCCAAGAGAAATGAAAACAAAGGTCTACACAAAAACTTGTACATGGGGGCACCTGGGTGGCTCAGTCATTAAGCATCTGCCTTCAGCTCAGGTCATGATCCCAGGGTCCTGGGATTGAGCCCCACATTGGGCTCCCTGCTCAGCGGGAAGTCTGCTTCTCTCTCTCCCACTCCCCCCTGCTTGTGTTCCTGCTCTCACTATCTCTCACTATCTCTCTCTCTGTCAAACAAATAAATAAAATCTTTTAAACAAACAAACAAACAAAAACTTGTACATGAATATTTGTAGTAGTCTGGGGGCTAGGTGACCACTTCCAAGATGGCTTTGTCACAGGGCAGGCTATTGGCTGACAACTCAGCTGGGTCCAGGGTCCTGAGAACTTGGGTCCTCCCTTCATGAGCTCCTCCATGGGCTGTTCTGCTTCTTCATGTCATGGTGACTGGGTTTTAAGAAGGAGAAGGGGCATCCCAAGAGACAGGAAGCAGAAGCTGCTGGTTTCTTAGGGCCTGGGTCTAGAAACTGTTATCATTACCCCTGTTGCATTTTATTGGTTGAGCAGTCAGAGAGCCTAGATTCAAGAGTTGGGGACATTGACCTCAACTCCTGATGGGAAGTGTGTTAAAATTTTGATGACATGTTTCATAACTGCCACACCCCATAGTAGTTTCCAGAGCTGGGATATGACTCCTGATATGGCTGAATCATAGAGTTCAAAGTCTTAAAAATTTTGCTTTACATTTCAAATAGGAGGGGTGACAGACCCTGGGATGGAAGCGTGGGAAAGCTGTTTAAAATATTTTTAGTTGGTTTTGGGAGGTGTGTTGTTGTATTACACTGCTCATAATCATGACCATTTTGAAAAAAACAACAACAACAGAACTATTTGCTATATTTATGGCAAATTTCAATGATGTCATTTTAATGCTGAATATCCGAAGATGGGAAGATCAGAGACAAGGTTATTAAAAGAACAAACAGAAGAAGGTCTTGTTTCCCTTTAAGCAACAGATCTGAAGACAGGACTTGCCATGAACAGAAAGAGCTCTGTCTATGCTTTGGTTGTGAAGGAGAAGAACAGTCTCTTTATAGTGGGCATGTCTTAACTCAACACATTACTCAGCTGGGCTTTAATCCTGGGGCTACAGTCAGACCATTCAAAATGCCATCATTATACCTGACAGATGGGGCATGTGCCAGCATGATTCAGACCCGGTAGCACATCAAAATGGGAAGTGAGGGCTTTGTTCAACTGTTGGCTTTTCGATGCAAATAGAATCCAGCCCCTTTCCTATTTTATCCTGTCATTGTTCCCCAAAGGTTTTCCCCAGAGGATAGAGAAATTCCAGCCATTGCCCTCATTTACTTTGAGGAGCTTGGATTTTGATATTGTTACAGAACCTGGACTGGATCGCCCGACGGAAGAACCAAGCAGCACCCGGAGATCCTGAAGGATAGGAAGTTTATTTAACGCTGGTGGGCTCAGAGGAGAGTGGTCTCTAAAGGTCTGAGCCCTGAGCACAAACAAAGGGGGTATTTTATACACTTCTACTTCCGCATACTTGGCCCTTTTGGCGCGTGCGGGAAGCGGGGCAGGGAGAACAACCTGGATTGGCGCGCGAGGGGAGCAGAGCTGGGAGAAGAACCCGGAAGAGCCCCATGGCAAGGACTGGGACTCTCCTGCTGGCTCGGTCGGCCATCTTAAGACACAGATTTTTCTTATCATTCTCCTCTTTGATGCCCCTTTAAACACCTAGTTTAGAGGGCATCATTTTCATCTTCTATGGGGCAATAGTGAGTAAGGAGTAACTGGAGTCTGATTTTAGCAATTTGAGTAGTGATAAACCTAGGAAGGACATTAAGGATACAAGGACCAAATGCTACTGTGAGGAGGAGCATTAGGAGGGGGCTGACGAGGGGGGCGAACCAAGGGAGCCATTGTGAGAGGGAATCCCACCAAGTCGCCCACTGGAGTGCCTCCCACAGTGATTCACTAGTTCCTGTAATTGGGTTAGAGTTTCTTGGACCACCCCCGACTCATTAGCATAGAAACAACATTCCTCCTGTAAGAAGAGGTAGAGCCCCCCTTGCATGGCCATGAGTAAGTCAAGCCTGTGCCTGTTTTGGAGGACCACTGAAGCCAGTGAATCAAGTTGGCGCTGCAGGTCCAGGTCAACTGAGTGAGGGCGGAAAAATCACTGTGAGTTGTTGAGCTAGCCACTGGTACTGAACCTGAGACATCCCGAAGCCAGTGGTGCTGAGGGCAACACCTGACGTGGCCAGCAGGCTCAATGATAAGAGAGATGGCCATGGGGGAGCATCGAGGGTGGCCAGGAGATCTCCGTATGAGTGGGGCATCTCTCCCGGGGAGGACTGAAAGATTAGGTAAGAGACTGACAAGCGTGCATGATTGATCACGCGGGGTGATGCAGATGTACACACCTTGATCACAAGCCAGCAAAATGTTGTTAGGTGCACAGACCCGACTGTGGCCCGTGATGGGAGAGGAAGAGTTGCCATACAGCGGGACTGGAGCCAGAAAGGGATTATCTGAGGTCCCCGGTGTTAAGGGGGGATGTGACACGGTAGATTGGTTGAGGATGACACCTAGGTATTGGACGGGACTGGGCTTCATACAGATCCAGCAGTCAGATGCTAGGGGTGGATTTGAGTGGTTAAGTGCTTGGTGGGAGGCATTAATCATACCTAACAGTTGTGCTATAGATGCTTGCTGTGTGTGGACAGGGAACCCAGGGATGGGCCGGGGCGAGTTAGTTTCTGTCTGACTCTGGGGGTTGATTGTAAGGCTTGGAGTGAACATGGACTTAATCATAAACTTGGCCATGGGGTCGGTCCCCATAGGGTGATATTGGCCCAACAGGAGAATGATTCCTGTAGCCCATGATGTGGCCTTGGGTTCTAAGACCGAGAGAGTGAGCAGTATATGGTGATTGTTGTTTTTTTT
>NW_027791817.1:0-286 GCF_054177405.1 Leptonychotes weddellii | reverse complement strand
CTGGTGCAGCCACTCTGGAAAACAGTATGGAGGTTCCTCAAAAAGTTGAAAATAGAGCTACCCTATGACCCGGCAATTGCACTACTAGGTATTTATGGAAAGGATACAAACATAGTGAATCAAAGGGGCACATGCACCCCAATGTTTATAGCAGCAATGTCCACAGTAGCCAAACTATGGAAACAGCTGAGATGTCCATAGATAGATGAGTGGATAAAGAAGGGGTGGTATGTATCTACAACGGAATCTTACTCAGCCATCAAAAAGAATGAAATCTTACCATTTG
>NW_027791816.1:0-286 GCF_054177405.1 Leptonychotes weddellii | reverse complement strand
CTATACACGCTTTATATATACATAATATTCAGGGTCCATGCAACTGAATTCCACATGGTTAGGTTGTGTGTTACCTTTTCTTTTCTTTTTTTTTTTTTTTTTACCTAATGCCATATTTTATGTACTGTGGCAAAATACATATCACTTAAAATTTGCCATCTAATCTTTTTCAAGTGTACAGTTCAGTGGTGTTAAATGCTTTCGCCTTGTTGTGCAATGATCCCCACCATCCATCTTCATACCTCTTTTCACTCTGTAAACTGAAAGTCTATGCCCATCAAACAGT
>NW_027791815.1:0-286 GCF_054177405.1 Leptonychotes weddellii | reverse complement strand
GTGTCTGGAGGGCACCCACCTCCTAGTGTGTTCTTTCCCTGACACCTCACATGGGGTCAGGGGGTAGAGAGCTTTCCCAGTCCTGCAGTATAAGGGCAGTAATCCTGTCATGAGACTGCACCCTCCTGACCTAAATGATTCCCTAAGGCTGGACCTCCTCGATCCATCACAGTGTCCTTAGGATTCAACCTGTGATGGTTGAGGTCATACACATTGAGCTGATATCAGCAACTGAAAGATAATTAGTTATTCCCTGCAGGTGGAAGGCTCCTCCCATCCAGCACCT
>NW_027791814.1:0-286 GCF_054177405.1 Leptonychotes weddellii | reverse complement strand
CTGGTGAAAATGGGCTAAACATATGCTAAGAAAGAAAAAGAAATGGGTATGGGTTTGATGAACAGCTGGACATTCTCTTCCATATGCTTTTTTTTTTTTTTTAATTACTAACTTATCCAGACAACCAAAGAACCAGGCAATCAAAAGAGAGAGATTTATAAATTGAAATTATAAATCTTTCTCCTAGTCAATCCTCTACCCTGGATAAGATATCTCGCTTAAGGAATCACATTCAATTAAGTTAATATAATGGCTACATTTTTTTAAAAATCTGTCACTATAGCCT
>NW_027791813.1:0-286 GCF_054177405.1 Leptonychotes weddellii | reverse complement strand
GGTGAGTTCCCTCTAGGCAGAAGTGATGGAATATAATTAACTTGTGTGTTGGGGACGGGGGGAGAAACTTGCAAAGAAGTGTTTCTAATTGGGTTGGAAGTGATGGACCCTGAGCAAAAGAAGGTGAGACCAGAGTAGAAATAAATAGGATTCAAGAAGAGAGAACAGTAGTATATCCAACAGGAGTGATGGCTTGACTAGAGTCTAGAGCAGAAATGACAGAAACAGGCAAAAAGGTGATGGTTGACACTGGAGGTGAGTGTGTGTGCTTAGAGAAGACATGGTG
>NW_027791812.1:0-286 GCF_054177405.1 Leptonychotes weddellii | reverse complement strand
TTATCACCACAATTCTCTTATTTAAATTTTTACTTCTAAAGAGGCAGACAAAGAGCAGACCCTTGGCATGCAAGAATTCAGTTTGCATGAGTCAAGATTTTACCATTCATATTAAAGGTACGTGACATATAGTAATCTGTAGTTTTGCAGAAGTATGAATTTAAATCACCCAGTCCTGGAAACTGGCCTTTCTGTGAATGAGCTTAGCCAGTGGCCCAGAGGTTATACCTCTGGGTGATTTTGTGCTCCAGGTAACATGGCACTTCACTTTCTAGGGCTAATTATC
>NW_027791811.1:0-286 GCF_054177405.1 Leptonychotes weddellii | reverse complement strand
GCACTGGGTGTTATACGAAAACAATGGATCGTGGATCACCACATCAAAAACCAATGATGTATTGTATGGTGACTAACATAACATAATAAAAAAAATTAAATTAAATTAAAAAAACACAAACCAGCACCTCAGCACACGTGTAACGAGAACAATTCCCTAACACTGGGTCGTTCATGGCCAGCATACCTGCTGTGGACTCTCTCACATGGTCCAAGTACTGTCGGGTATCCACCACATGGTCTCGAAAAATGCCCCCAAAACGGTTTCTCCCCTTCACCGATGTTGC
>NW_027791810.1:0-286 GCF_054177405.1 Leptonychotes weddellii | reverse complement strand
TAAGTTATAAGATTATTTCAGCTCTATTTTTTAGATTGTTTTACTATAAGTACCACATGAGAGTCTGTTAGTCTTCAAATACATTCCTGTCATGTTTCTGCCTATGACTTCTAGTTTTAAATATTAGAGGAGGTAAGATAAAGAGAGAGACAGCAAGAATATTGAGTGGGGGCAGTGCATCTGAATTTTTTTTTTTTTTAAAGATTTTATTTATTTGACGGAGAGAGACACAGCGAGAGAGGCAACACAAGCAGAGGGAGTGGGAGAGGGAGAAGCAGGCCTCCTG
>NW_027791809.1:0-286 GCF_054177405.1 Leptonychotes weddellii | reverse complement strand
TGGGTTAGCCTGGTGGTGGGTATTGAGGAGGGCACATTCTGCATGGAGCACTGGGTGTTATGCACAAACAATGAATCATGGAACACTTCATCTAAAACTAATGATGTAATGTATGGGGATTAACATAAGAATAAAAAACAAAACAAAACCAAAAAAACCGTAAAATCATCTAAGATATTTACCTCACTAGGGTAGTCTCTTTGTTTACTGTATTCCTGTGTCCACTGGAATTAAATACTCCTTATTTCTCTTCTTTTATTTTTGTGAAAAGCACAATTTCATCAGA
>NW_027791808.1:0-286 GCF_054177405.1 Leptonychotes weddellii | reverse complement strand
GGTGGCTCAGTCGTTGACTGTCTGCCTTTGGCTCAGGTCATGATCCCAGGGTCCTGGGATCGAGCCCCCCATCGGGCTCCCTGCTCGGCAGGAAGCTTGCTTCTCCCTCTCCCACTCACCCTGCTTGTGTTCCCTCTCTCTGTCAAATAAATAAATAAATAAAATCTTTAAAAAAAAAAAGATGCAGGCAGAGGTGGGGCGATGGTTCTACAAGCCAAAGAACACCAAAGACTCGGGAAAATCCCAGAAGCTGGGGAAGAGGATGGCATGGGTTCTCCCTCACATC
>NW_027791807.1:0-3255 GCF_054177405.1 Leptonychotes weddellii | reverse complement strand
TGGGGAGGGTATGTGCTATTGTGAGCACTGTGAAGTGTGCAAGACCGTTGAATCACAGATCTATACCCCTGAAGCAAATAATACATTATATGTTAAAAAAAAAAAGAAGGGTGCCTGGGTGGCTCAGTCATTAAGCATCTGCCTTCAGCTCAGGTCATGATCCCAGGGTCCTGGGATCGACTCCCACATCGGGCTCACTGCTCGGCAGGAAGCCTGCTTCTCCCTCTCCCACTCCCCCTGCTTGTGTTCCTGCTCTCGCTATCTCTCTCTCTGTCAAATAAGTAAATAAAATCTTTAAAAAAAAAAAAAAAGAAGAAGAAGAGGAAGAAGAAGATAGCAGGAGGGGAAGAATGAAGGGGGGGAAATCGGAGGGGGAGAAGAACCATCAGAGACTATGGATTCTGAAAAACAAACTGAGGGTTCTATAGGGGAGGGGGGTGGGGGGATGGGTTAGCCTGGTGGTGGGTATTAAAGAGGGTACGTTCTGCATGGAGTACTAGGTGTTATATGCAAACAATGAATCATTGAACACTACATCAAAAACTAATGATGTAATGTATGGTGATTAACATAACAATTAAAAAACTAAATGATATAATGTATGGTGATTAACATAACATAATATAAAAAAAGACTGTTGCTGCTATAGAATTTTAAATTTGTTAAAGGAGATAGTAATACTAAAACCTAAAATTTCGGGTTTCAAGCTTAAAGTTTATTTGGGAAAAGCAAACTGTAAGGAGATAGGTATTTTCATGCTTCGGAATCTAGGCTTTTCATGTTTGATAATAACCATTATTTAGAAATGCTTTATGCATATCATTTTAGAAACAGTAGAGTGTATCTCTGGAGGCTGACTGCCTGGCTTTAATCACATGCTTCACCACTTACTAGCTATATGACCTGGGACCAGTCACTCAATGAATGCTAACATTTAGGGAGCACTTACTGTAAGTCAGGCACAAACATCTTATGTGGATTATGGATTATTTTATTGAATCCTCAATGAGATTAACATTATTCCCATTTTAGAGAAATCCCTTAGAAAGGTGTAGGTAATTTTCCCAAGATCACACATCTAGCAGTTTCCACATCAACAAAACAAGAGATGTTAATAGCATATAGGTCAAAGCGATGAAATGATTACATGAGACAAAGCATGTAATGTGTTTGTTTGGCTGACACATAGGGAGTGTTCAGTAAATGTTCTATTTTAATTGTTCTTGTCAGTGTTACTAGGTAAGAATGATTACATTATTAGGATCAAGAAACTTCAGCTGATCTTAAAACAAACAAACAAACAAATTTAATACTGGAAAGGGTGAATTGAAATATTGGTACTCTAAAATAGAGACCATTAGATTAGCCAGGGAAAAAGTTCACAAACATTTTTTGGATGAAAAACTAAAATGCTTTTTATTGGGGCACCTGGGTGGCTCAGCTGGTTGAGCATCTGGCTCTTGGTTTCGGCTCAGTCATGATTTCAGGGTTGTGGGATTGAGTCCCATATTGGGCTCTGCAATCAGCCTGGGTCTGTTGGAGATTCTCTTCCTCTCCCTCTGCCCCTTCCCTGCTCATGTGCTCATAGTCTCTCTCTAAAATAAATAAGTCTAAAAAAAATAAATAAAATTCTCTTTATTCCTTACAATTGACACAGGAGAATGTCAAGGAGCAAAGGGTATTGATAGGCTCTGGTGGGAGACATCTAGGAGCAGTTGTGAAACAAAGGTAATGACTAGGAGAATTATGATGGTACACTGTTGAGTGGTTGAGTTTGGGGGAGGGGCATATCTACCTACGACTCATTGCTCTTCTAGAATTACTCCATTGGGGTCAATATTTTAAAGCTAGTAGATATGGGGAGCCTTATATTATGACTCAATATTTGAAATGCTAGCAAGTTATAGATTATTTGAAGGATTGGGAAAATGGTAGTGGCCTCTAGATTGTATTCTACTACAACAGGGCCTTGTTAACATAGATTAATAGAAGACATGTCACATAAGTTTGCCTAGTCAGTGATGTAATGTAGGAAGATCTGGGTCACTGCTGGGAATTAAAAACCCCAGTAGGAATGGTGCTGGGAGCAGACTTCAGAAGATAAAGTGTCCTCTGAGGTTGTAAAAGAAAAAAGCAAGAGCAGGGGAAAAGAGGCCAAAAGGGATATCAGAGATAAATTGTGCTTAGTTCATAATTTTGCTTCATTCCAGCCTCAGTTTTAACACTGTTCATAAAAGAACAATGATTCCATTTACCTAATCCCAGTTGATTAATTGATATAAATACTTTAAGTGCCAGGCATTGTAAAGCTGATGGGAATTTTAGACCAGGTAGGAGAGGACTAGGATCATTGCAGGCCAATGAATGAGCTGTTTTGAGGCCTGCAGGTCCATTTAAATTGTACTCTATAATTGTTGCCTAGTCATTTAACCTCTGGGCCTCAGTTACTTTATCTGTAAAATGAAGATGTTGAACTATATGATCTCTGGGGAATTTTGCAGCATTAAAAAGTTATGCTTCTCTTTGGCTTACTTTTAAAGAAGATGTATGAGCCTCTTTGGTTAATAAAGAATCAAGAATAGAAGCTCACATCTTATAAGGATGCGTGCAAATGGACATGTGTATATATACATGCTTAACCACATGTACACATATATAGCATTATGCGGATTATCATGAAAAAATACTAATAAAACTGGAGTGAGTGACATAAGATTGAAGAAATATCCAACTTAAAAAGTGTTTCTGTCTTTGCAGCATGAAAGAACATAATACCACAGATGCTTTTACAAGGAGAATCTTCTGGCCAAAGTTTAGGAGGATGTGGAAATTCATGTAAGTAGAGTTCAAACTTTATTCACTCAAAAAATAATAGCATCCTTTACTCCATATCCCTATGTCCTTAAGACTATAACAAATCATCCCCTGGTTTCTTATCCATAGTTTGAAAATGGTTTTATCCTAAGAATTTTTCATTTTATCTTTATCCTAAGATAAGTATTTATCTCAGGAAGATTAAAGCCAAGCTTCTCTAAACTCACCCTTAGGAAATATCTTAATTTAGCTTTCCAAATTACTCTACTATTGCCAATGTTATTTTGACAACTTCTTATTCAAGAAGCCTCATGAATTTAAAAGTTTTATGTATAGCCAGCAGACCTATTCCTCATGAGATATAGGATCTAAGGCAGTGTGACTCCATTCTTTTTTTTTTTTTTTTGGAATTTTTTTTTTTTATTCTTATGTTAATCCCCA
>NW_027791806.1:0-286 GCF_054177405.1 Leptonychotes weddellii | reverse complement strand
AGCGACCACTTTCTGGAAGGTGGGACATGTGGAGAAGTGAATCTGAGGAGATATTCGGGAGGAGAGATGGCAGGGGAGGGGGCCTCTGTCAGCCGCTTCTGGCAAGTGATAGAGCAGCAGAGCCCAAAATTGGGACTTGTAGAAGTCAGCTCCACTGAGGGACGTCGCTCCAGTGGCGAAGCGGGGGGTGGAACCCTGGGTGGGACAGTGTGGTCTCAGGACCCTCGGGGTCACAGAAAGACCAGGGGTGCCTGAGTGCAGCAGAGCTCCCAGGTATCCCAGGAGT
>NW_027791805.1:0-286 GCF_054177405.1 Leptonychotes weddellii | reverse complement strand
TTAAGGCCTCTAGTTTATGTTGCTTTGTTCACAGTAGCCTTAGAAACTAATATGAAGGTGGTGAAAACTGGCCATACACATTGAAGAGAAAATATAAGTAATATATTATTAATATTTGTAATTAATAATATAATTTTGGGGTGTTTTAATTTTTAATTTTATTACTATTACTATTTTTTTTTCCTATGGCATTTTTTTTATTATTTTTTTTTATTCTTATGTTAATCCCCATACATTACATCATTAGTTCTAGATGAAGTGTTCCATGATTCATTGTTCATGCACA
>NW_027791804.1:0-286 GCF_054177405.1 Leptonychotes weddellii | reverse complement strand
TGAACCAGGTAGAAATACAAAATCTGAACAGACGCATAACCAACAAGGAAATTGAAGCAGTCATCAAAAATCTCCCAACAAACAAGGGCCCAGGGCCAGATGGCCTCCCAGGGGAATTCTACCAAACATTTAAAGAAGAATTAATACCTCTTCTTCTGAAGCTGTCTCAAAAAATAGAAATGAAGGGAAACTTCCAAACTAACTCTATGAGGCCAGCATTACCTTGATCCCAAAACCAGACAAAGACCCCACTAAAAAAGAGAATTACAGACCAATATCCCTGATG
>NW_027791803.1:0-286 GCF_054177405.1 Leptonychotes weddellii | reverse complement strand
ATGCTAATTATAGAGGCGTTGTTATTTTTTTCTTGTGTAAATTATCCAAGAATCTCATTAAGTTAAAATTTACTGAGTGCTTATTGTATGCTATGTGGATAGGGTTATAAAATTAAATCAAACATGATTAGTGATCACTAGGAGTTCATAATTTTCTTGTTTAAATGAGATATTATGTAAAATTATATTCTTTTTTTTTTATTCTTATGTTAATCCCCATACATTATATCATTAGTTCTAGATGAAGTGTTCCATGATTCATTGTTCGTGCACAACACCCAGTGCT
>NW_027791802.1:0-286 GCF_054177405.1 Leptonychotes weddellii | reverse complement strand
TTTGGGGCGCCTGGGTGGCTCAGTTGGTTAAGCAACTGCCTTCAGCTCAGGTCATGATCCTGGAGTCCTGGGATCGAGTCCCGCATTGGGCTCCCTGCTCGGCAGGGAGTCTGCTTCTCCCTCTGACCCTCCTCCCTCTCATGCTCTCTGTCTCTCATTCTCTCTCTCTCAAATAAATAAATAAAATCTTAAAAAAAAATAAAATAATGAATCATATTTTGACACATTCCAGTATTTCTTTCTCATAAACCTTTCCTTTTTTCAGTTCTGCATAATGAAATAATCA
>NW_027791801.1:0-286 GCF_054177405.1 Leptonychotes weddellii | reverse complement strand
TGTGTGTGTGTGTGTGTGTGTGTGTGTGTGTGTGTGTATAGACAGACAGACAGACAGAAAGGAAACATGAGTTGGCTGCAAGGATTACTTCTGACCAAGGCGGCTGGTTGACCTTCCTTCTACTTTCCTGTTCATAGTCTCTGCCTGGCACTGATGGAGGAGAACTGAAGCCTTGCTGTCCATGTAAGCATTACCCTTGCCTCTAATATAAACACCATGCCTCGGATTTCCTCCCAGAAAGGGAGTTGAGATTCTAACTAGCTGAATCATCTAGTGACAACGCCTT
>NW_027791800.1:0-286 GCF_054177405.1 Leptonychotes weddellii | reverse complement strand
TATTAGATTAAGATCTGATACCGATGGTCATGCAGTTCCTAGAAATGGCTGTGATGAGATTTGTTTTCCTTCTTCACGTGTAAGGGTAACTGTGGTATCATCACAAGTGTTTTTTTTCTTTAAAATTTAAATTTCAGGGGTGCCTGGGTGGCTCAAGACGGTTAAGCATCTGCCTTTGGCTCAGGTCATGATCCCAGGGTCCTGGGATCGAGTCCCGCATCGGGCTCCCTGCTCAGTGGGAAGCCTGCTTCTCCCTCTCCCTTTCCCCCTGCTTGTGTTCCCTCTC
>NW_027791799.1:0-286 GCF_054177405.1 Leptonychotes weddellii | reverse complement strand
GTAAAAGATCTGTACTCTAAAAACTATAAAACACTTATGAAAGAAACTGAAGATGACACAAAGAAATGGAAAACATTCCATGCTCATAGACTAGAAAAACAAATATTGTTAAAATGTCTATACTACCCAAAGCAATTCACACATTTAATGTAATCCCTATCAAAATACCAACAGCATTTTTCACAGGGCTAGAACAAATAATCCTAAAATTTGTATGGAACCAGAAAAGACCCCGCATAGCCAGAGGAATGTTGAAAAAGAAAAGCAAAGCCGGCGGCATCATAAT
>NW_027791798.1:0-286 GCF_054177405.1 Leptonychotes weddellii | reverse complement strand
TAGCCTTTCTGTCTGACCTGCAACCTCTCCTCTCCATGTGCAGTTCACTCTGCCTCCACATCAGCGCCGCAGTCTGCCTGGCACGCCTTACTTGGTGCTGAGGACACTGCTCAGTGTCACCTCCTCTGGGAAGCAAGCAATTCCCAAATCCCTAGAATGAGTCAGCTGCCTCAGCAGAGCGCAGCAACGCTAATTAGGCCCCCTCGTCTCTCTTTTCCTTTTCAGAGAAATGCCGAGGACCTTGCATCCCTGCTTCCAACTGCAGCCAGCCCTGTGCTCAGCCCTT
>NW_027791797.1:0-286 GCF_054177405.1 Leptonychotes weddellii | reverse complement strand
CAAGCCTACACTGTACAGATTACAAAATTCATGAGTTCGTTCGTTAGCAAAAGTAGAGAACATTCACTCAACATATTTATTGGGCATCTATACGTCAACTACTGTTGGTGGTTTTGGAGATTGAATGCCAAACAAAGTGGTGCCTGCTATCCGGAAGCACAATTATTTTAAATTAAGCAATTCTATCCTTGAAGTCTAATTAATCTGATTTTGTAAGATATAGTGTCCTTGCAAACTTAATAAAATAAAATAAAAAAATAAGATCAGCTTTTTACTTGTCCAAACT
>NW_027791796.1:0-3256 GCF_054177405.1 Leptonychotes weddellii | reverse complement strand
CACACCAGAACACATAATTAAAATGTCAACAGTTAAAGATAAATGGAGAATGTGAATTGGTGCAGCCAGTGTGGAAAGCAATATGGATATCCCTCAGAAATTTAAAAATACAGCTACCCTATGACCCAGCAAGTGCAATACTAGGTATATACCCAAAGAATACAAATATAGTAATTCAAAGGGATACAAGCACCCCGAAGTTTATAGCAGCATTATATACAATAGCCAAATTATCAAAATAACAAAAGTGTCCTTTGCCTGCTGAATGGATAAAGATGTGGGGTATATGTATGTGTGTGTTAATATATATATTATATATATGCACATATATATAATATATAAATATTATATTATTCAGCGAGGGAAAAAAAGGGAGAGAGAAAGAAATCCTGCCACTTGCAATGACCTGGTTGAGCTAGAGAGTATTTTGCTAGGCAAAATAAGTCAATCAGAGGAAGACAAATACCATATGATTTTACTTATATGTGGAATTTAAGAAACAAAACAAATGAGCACAGCAGGGAGAAAAAGAGAAAGGAAAACCAAGAAACAGACTCTTGACTATAGAAAACAAACTGATGGTTGCCAGAGGGTAGGTGGATAGGGAGAGGGGTTAAATAGGTGATAGTAAGAAGTATGCTTCTTGGGCGCCTGGGTGGCTCAGTTGGTTAAGCAACTGCCTTCGGCTCAGGTCATGATCCTGGAGTCCCGGGATCGAGTCCCGTATCGGGCTCCCTGCTCAGCGAGGAGCCTACTTCTCCCTCTGACCCTCCCCCCTCTCATGTACTCTCTCTCATTCTCACTCTCTCAAATAAATAAATAAATCTTAAAAAAAAAAAAAGTACACTTCTTGTGGGGTGCCTGGGTGTCTCAGTTGGTTAAGCATCTGACTGGATTTTGGCTGAGGTCATGAGTCGTGAGATCGAGGCCCATGTTGGGCTCTTCACTGGGCATGGAGCCTGCCTAAGATTCTTTTTCTTCCTCTCCCTCTGCCCCTCTCCCCCTTAAAAGAATGCACTTGTTATGATGAACACTGGGTGATGTATGGAAGTGTTGAATCACTATGCTGTACACCTGAAACTAGTATTACACAGTATGTCAATTAACTGGAATTTAAATAACTTTTTAAAAAAGGGATATCTGTAAGGCTATCAGCTGATTTTCAACAGAAACTTAGCAGGCTAGAAGTGAGTGGCTGGTTGTATTCAAAGTGATGAAAGGAAGAAACCTACAACCAAGAGTACTCGATCTGGCAAGTTTATCATTCAGAATTGAAAGAGAAATAAAGGTTCCGAGACAAAGTTAAAGGAGTTTATCACCACTAAACTGGCCTAAAAGAAATAAAGCAATGTATTTAAGTGGAAAAGCAAAGGTCATAATTACACATGACAAAATAAAGGAAAAAAATTCATGAGTAAAAGCAAACACATAGTAAATGTAGTAGATGAATCACTTATAGAGCTAGCATGAAGGTAAAAAAACTAAAACTAGTAAAATCAATTTTATCTAGAAAACTAGTTATGAGGAGTAAAAATGAAGTTTTTTTAGAATGTGTTCAAACTTAAGCTCCCACCAACTTAATAAGACAGCTATACAGACAGGATGTTTTATATAAACCTCATGGTAACCATAAATGAAAAGCCTGTAAAAGATAAACAAAAATTAAAAATGAAAAAACAAGTATAAAACTAAACAAAATCATTAGCCCCAAGGGAAGAGGAAGGAAGGAAGGAACAGAGAAGAACTTTCCAAACAACCAGAAGAAAATTAACAAAATGGCAATAACTAGATGCCTATCAACAATTACTTTAAATGTATGTAGTCTAAATTCTCCAATCAAAATCATAAGCTGACAGAATGAATTAATAAAAAAAAAACAAACATGTATGCACTACCTATAAGAGACTGACTTCAAACGTAATGACACATACAAACTGAAAGTGAAGGGATGGAAAAAGATAACTCCATTCAAATAAAAGAGAGGGAAAAAAACCCAAGGTAACAATATTTATATCAGAATAAAATGGATTTAAAACAAAAGACAAAAAAGCTTAAAAAAAATGATAAAGGGATCAATCCAACCAGTGGATAAAATAATGGTAAATATCTATTCATCCAACATTGGAGCACCCAAATACATAAAGCAATATTAACAGACATAATGGAAGAGATTGACAGTATACAATGATAGTACAGGTCTTTAATACCCAACTAATATCAATAGATATGTCAGTGAGGCAGAAGATCAATAAGGGAACTGTGGCTTTGAACAACACATTAGACCAGATAGACTTAGATAAATACAAAACAGTTTAACCATGAACAGAAGAATATACATCCTTTTCAAGTGCATATGAACACTGTCTAGAGTACCTATGTTATGCCACATAAGTATTAAAAAAATTTAAGTAGGTTAAAATTCTATCAAGCATCTTTTTAGACCACAACTGTATGAAAATAAAATCAACTGTAAGAAAAAAAAAATACTGGGGGGAAAAAAACCATGGCTAAACAATGTGCTACTGAACAACCAATAGGTTAATGAGGAAATAAACATCTAAAAAGCCTTCTTACACCATTAGCAAGAAGAAATTCAAAATTGATAAAAGATATGAACGTAAGACCTGAACCATAAAACTCCTAGAAGAAACGTAGGCAATGCACTCCTTGCCATTGGTCTTGGTGATTATTTTTTTTAATCTGACTCCAAAGCAAAGGCAACTAAAGCAAGAGCAAACACAGGATTACATTAAAATAAAAAACTTGTACACACCGAAGGAAATCATCAACAAAATGGAAAGGCAACCTACTGAATGGGAGAAAATATGTGTAAACCATATTTGAGAAGGGGTTAATATACAAGATACATAAAAAACTACAACTCAGGACCCCACCCTGAAAAAATTTTGATTAAAAAATGGGCAGAGAATCTGAATAGACTTTTTTCCAAAGAAGACATACAGATGACCAACAGGCATATGAAAAAAACATGTTCAACATTACTAGTCATCATAAAAAAAAAATGTAAACCAAAACCACAATGAGATACCCCTCACAATTGTGAGAATAGCTATTATCAAAAAGATAAGAAATAATAAATGTTGGTGAGGATATGGAGAAAAGGGAATCTGAGGGCACTGTTGGTGGGAATCTAACTTGGTGCAGGTACTGTGGAAAACAGTATGGAGTCTCCCCCCAAAATTAGAACCACTACCATATGATCCAGCAATTCCACTTCTGGGTACTTATCCAAAGA
>NW_027791795.1:0-286 GCF_054177405.1 Leptonychotes weddellii | reverse complement strand
TCCCGCCCACCTCTGGCCTCTGCTTCCCCACAGAGCCCTTCAGGGCATGGGGGCCAGAAGGCAGCCGATGCAGGGCCTGGGGGGGCAGTCAGCTGGAAGCCTGCGGGGCCTCCAGGGTACTCTGGGTACCGCAGGACCCCCTCGGCCAGGTGGAGCCGCCAGCTCAGCCCCAAAGGTGCCCCGGGCATCTGGATGGGGCATGGCTGCGCCGGGCCTACTCCTTCCTCGCCTGCCCTGCCAGAGGCCCAGAGGGGCCGGAGCTCCAGAGCAGACTCACTGCCCCTCC
>NW_027791794.1:0-286 GCF_054177405.1 Leptonychotes weddellii | reverse complement strand
GTTCCCCGCTTCGTACCTCAAAACCAACTGCCTGCGATATTCTGTTTGTAGAGATCCAGATCTTCTTACATCTCAGGCTGGTTTCGCGGGTGCTCAGAGTGGTCTGGTAGATATACAGCTCAATTCCAGGGACCAGTTGAAATAGAGTCCCCTACTCCTCCACCATCTTTCCCCCCCTCCTCTGTTGTATTGTTCTTAATGCTGTGAGCAAATAGACTAGAGGAAGATGTCCTGACCCTCTTGAGATGGTAAGCAAAGCAGGAGACATTGGGTATGGGGTTAAGAC
>NW_027791793.1:0-286 GCF_054177405.1 Leptonychotes weddellii | reverse complement strand
TTTCAGAGTCCATCGTCTCTCATGGTTCGTCCACCCCTCCGATTTCCCCCGCTCCATTCCTCCCCTCCTGCTACCTTCTTCTTCTTTTTCTTTTTTCCTTAACATATATTGCATTATTTGAATAACAGTTAATTCTGACAAAAACAGTCATTACTTTGAAAAAGCTTTATCATTGCTTCTTGTCCAATTTGGAGTGTTAATTTGGGGGTTTCAGGCATTCAAGATTTGTCTAGGAGAATGGGGAATGCAGCAATGTATGATCCTGCTGACATGGTTGTTGGTCCTG
>NW_027791792.1:0-286 GCF_054177405.1 Leptonychotes weddellii | reverse complement strand
GGCTTTTTTTGTTTTGTTTTACACTTACTCAACATTTTAAGTTGGACATGAGAGGAAAGTAGAATTACATTTCCTGGAACACTGTATATTAACCACCTCTCTTATTTTCAGCAGGGAACCACTTATGGTACTAACTGAATAACAAAGTCAGTAAGTACCACTATTATTGTTTCTCTGTTACAGATCTCACTTACCTTTTGGTTGCTGCAAAACTCCCTAACTATTAAAAAGAGGACAGCCTTAGAACTGTCACATTTTAGATTCTGGGCATAAAACCCTTTAGATG
>NW_027791791.1:0-286 GCF_054177405.1 Leptonychotes weddellii | reverse complement strand
CCACTCTATTATAACAATCTCCTAAGAATTCTTACTGACAATATTATAGGTGCGACCTCTCCAAACCCAACCCTCCTTATCCAATCTATTCACTCCTGTAATTAGAAAGATCTTCTTAAAGGCAGATATAGTTAGTCATATTCCATTCTTGTTTAAAACTATTTGTCAGTTATTCAGATAAAGCTCAAAAATCTTAGACTTCTTTTTTTTTTTTCAGCTTCTTATTTATTTATTTTTTTTTAATTCTTATGTTAATCCCCATACATTACATCATTAGTTCTAGATG
>NW_027791790.1:0-286 GCF_054177405.1 Leptonychotes weddellii | reverse complement strand
CAAGCGGGGGGAGTGGGAGAGGGAGAAGCAGGCTTCCCGCGGAGCAGGGAGCCCGATGCGGGGCTCGATCCCAGGACCCTGGGATCATGACCTGAGCCGAAGGCAGACGCTTAACCGACTGAGCCACCCAGGCGTCCCAGACTGTGCTATTTTTGTCATACATTTTACTTATATTTGTTAAAAGTCCCCACAGTACACTATTTTTGCTTAAATGGCTTTAAAGAGATTTTGAAGAAGAAGGAAAAAGTCTCATATATTTACCCATATATTTACAATTTAAGGTGTT
>NW_027791789.1:0-286 GCF_054177405.1 Leptonychotes weddellii | reverse complement strand
GTTTGTTCATTCTTTTCCACAGCATGGCTGCCTTGTGGCAGTGCCCAGATCCCCATTAATATGTCAAATACTGCCAAGATGAATTGTGGCCAGTACTGGTGACCATGTATGTCACCAATATATGAACAGATTATTGCTGCAACGCCTCCTTATACTAATTCTGACATTTCTAGCTAAAACTTCCATTACATTTTCTTTCATACACTTGGTTGTCCATTCATAAAAGCTTATGTATTTCATTCTTCTTTGGCTTCTTAATACATCTTTTGCATTTTCATCAAAACTT
>NW_027791788.1:0-286 GCF_054177405.1 Leptonychotes weddellii | reverse complement strand
CCCACACAGAAAAGAGTATAACACATAAGGGTGCAGTTTAAACAAAAAATTTTAAGGTGAATGCCCATGTCAAGAAATGTGTCATATCATTTCTGTTTTTATCTTTCCTTGAACTAATTATCTCTTATTAAAAAAACAATAGAGCTACACATGCACATGTAGTAAGAAGTCTTCATCGGTCACAAGTAGCCAGGCTAGCTGAGGTAGCGTTGGGGAGGGAGACTGGGGAACAGGAGGGCTAGGAAGGATTAGGGTTGAGGAGAGAGAACCAAGGAGCCCCCACCTG
>NW_027791787.1:0-286 GCF_054177405.1 Leptonychotes weddellii | reverse complement strand
ATCGCCAGAGCCACGATGCAGACCTACTGTGACGTGATCCTGCAGATCCCTGAGCTGACGCTGCACTCCACCAAGCAGCTGGCCACAGACATGGGTGGGTGCCCCCGGGACGGGCGGCGGGAGGGACGGCTGTGGCCCATCGCATCTGTCGGTGCCCCTACCCTCCAGCTCTGGGCTTGGCTGCCGAGCTGGTTAAAAAATGCGGATTCTCTAGGTCTCCTCCCCAGAGATTCTGACCTGAAAGTCTGGGTTGAAGGCTGGACATGTGTAGTCTGAAGAACGTCCT
>NW_027791786.1:0-286 GCF_054177405.1 Leptonychotes weddellii | reverse complement strand
GCAAACAGAAATTAAATTTAACGAGCTAAAAAGAGATTTGAACCGTGAAATCAGAAGATCACAGGAACAGGGCCAGGTGGCTGGGCGCTCTGGGCTGTGGTCCCGACCCCCGCCTTTCTCTGCTTCCCCACGCTCCTCTCGGACCTCATCCGCACCAGTGGAGCGGACCCCTCCAGTCTTAGTTTGGCCGAATAAACACATTTCTGCCTTTTCTTTCAGAAATTTGCCCAATATAACAAAAGGAAAATAAACCCAAACTCCACCTCGAAAAGAACTAGAGACATCT
>NW_027791785.1:0-3256 GCF_054177405.1 Leptonychotes weddellii | reverse complement strand
CTGAACACCTGATGTACATGAGCTTGGTGACCGTGTGTGGTTTCTCTGACCTGCTGTAGCCCTTTCCTGTGGGGACAGCCCAGAGCTTCCGTGCCCCCCCGCCCCCCGGGAGCTGCTAGGCAGGGGGCACCCCCTCTCTGATCTTGAGGACTTTCTATCAAGATGTATGGTTCTGGGGGGCCTACATTGTCCCTGGACGCCCTGTCACTGTGTCGCCAGGCATTCTGCCCTGGGCTGGAATCAGATGGGGGCAGGGCAGCCTTCTCCCAGTGGGTAGGACTCAGTTGTCTAGAGACAGCCTGCCATCAAGCCAGGGTCCGCCGAGGCTGGGGGCAAGGCCTGGGCTGGCCTGCTCTTAGGAAGGGGGGTCCCTGGCCATGTCTGCTCTGACCCTGTGGCCTTCCTGCCCCAGGCTGCTGCTCCTGCTGTCCCGCGGGCTGTGCCAAGTGTGCCCAGGGCTGCATCTGCAAAGGCGCATCGGACAAGTGCAGTTGCTGTGCCTGATGTGGGGGAGCCTGCGCCCGATGTAAATACAGCCACGTGAACACACCTGCAGTTTTAAAACATTTTTCGTACTACCTGACCCGTTTGCTACATTCCTGTTTCTATGAAGTACATGAGTTATAATAAAAATTGTTGAATTTATGCTGGCTGTTTTCCTTTGCGTGCTTTAGAAATAAGGACTCCAAACCCATCGTGGCTGGGGTGGGCATTGGACCTGGTACAGAGACCTGGGTTCTGGACTCAAGGATTGGCCCCTAATAAACTGCCTTATGCAAGTCGGGTGACCTCTCCGTCAGTTTTCTTGGCTGAAGATGAATGTATCAGGATGACATAAGGGTATGGGGCCGACACAGTTGCCCTCTCTTCTCCTTGGAAGTGTTGATCTAGAACTTCTCAACTTCTATTTTACTCTCAGGATTCCCTGCCAAACTTAGGTCCTCAGCAATGTTAGGCTTCAGAAATACTCAAGACGAGAGGCACCTGGCCGGCTCAGTCGGAGTGTGCAACTCTTGATCTCCAGGTTCTAAGTTCAAGCCCCACGCTGGGTGTAGAGATTACTTAAAATCTTAAAAAGTACTCGGGATGAAATCCAATTCCACACTTTTAAGACTTCTATACAGGGCTTGCTTCTAAAACACTTGAGGGACCAATTTTTATTCTCTAACACAGATTTAAACTTTAGCGAAATAAATTGCTAAGAAAAAATTTAACAGGCTATTAATATGCAAAACCCAGTTTTTTTTGAGAGGGAACACAAGCAGGGGGAGTGGGAGAGGGAGAAGCAAGCTTCCCGCCAAGCAGGGAGCCCGATGCGGGGCTCAATCCCAGGACCCCGGGATCATGATCCGAGCCGAAGGCAGACACCCAATGACTGAGCCACCCAGGTGCCCCAAACCCCAGGTTTGATTCAACAAATTTCAATAAGTATATGAGGAACAAAATTTAAAAATTTAAAAATTGCAAAGTACGCATTTATTCATTGAGGGTGTGCATTGAGCACTAGAAACAATTCACAAGGTGTGTGGACCACCTTGAGTAGCACTGTCCTCAACATCCCCACAGGGGATCCATCGGGTTTGGCTGGTGCTCAGCCATTTCCCAGCAAGAAGAAGGGTACCTGAGAACTGGTTCCAGCTGAAATACTTCACGGCTGCCCGTGCACGGTGATGGCCGATTCTGCGCTTTGGAGGGCGTGGTGGTGTTTATTAGGCAGGAGTGAGGCCCTGAGTGACTTGTAATTAATGCCAACGGTTAGTCCCCCTGGCTATTTGTGGAGGGAAATGCTACTTGATGTTTGATCAAAGGGAAAAGGGAGTCATGTGGTCCGGAGTCAGGACCTGGCTTGCCGGCAGGTGCCTGGTGTAAAAAGGGGATTTCAGAAGGCAGTGTGTGTCCAGGGCGTGGGCTTTGGTGTGTTCACAGCCGACTTTTCCACTTCCTGGCCATCTGACCTAGGCAAGTTGTTGGTACTTGCCGAGCCTCCATTTCTTCATGTATAAAAAGGAGATTACTTTGCAATGTGGGAAATTAAATGAGATAGTGGCCTGGCTTCTAACTAGGGCTTAATAAACAGTGGCCATTACGGTAACTACTCTATTCACACTGAGATTTGAGGAGAGAGACTACTAGTTCCCAACAAGGAACTACTAGTTCCTTTCCCAGGGAAAGGCCCGTTGGCTTGGAAGCATTACTCTGGGTTGGAGGCGAGAGATGGGATTGGAAGTTTGCTGACCTGGGACAAGGGGGAGTGTGGATGACCAGCAATAAGCCGCTCAGGACAGGAGGCTGCCACAGCATTTGGATAGACACAAGAGTCTTTCCCATCCTTTAAGTCATTTGATCTGTACAGGAACCATGAGAGCGTGAACATGCAGGGGCTGAAGTGATTGTGCCAATTTCCAGAGAGGTTAAGCAAAGTCAAATAGCTCCTTGCACTGTGTGTACTTTGGGAAACTGGCTCATAACTAATGTCCCCCCTTTAGGATTGCTGTTGGGGTTCAAAGAACCGAGTGATAAGCGACACTCAGAACAGACTACACGCTATGTAGTTCTCAGGAATACTGAAAGGAACAGAACCACTTGTCTTGCTTTGTTATTTGATGCCAGGTTGGCCTATCACCTAAAAAGATCCCTTGGGGGGGAGGCCGGGGGGGGGGGTGGCATCCATGCCTTGGGAACCTCCACCCTGAGTGGGGTGAATGGGCAGGGCTGAGGAGAGTCCCTAGAAAGTTTAGGCAAAGGAGCACCAGGACAAACGTGCCCACACATCCCTTCTGCCTTGGTGGGGAGAAGGAAAGGAAGGGAACCCCAAGCCTGAGCTCACCACGTTGTTGTCTGAGCTGCAGCGGAGGGCCCAAAATAGGGACCTAGACAGGCAATGCCTGGCGGGGAGCGGAGGAGGACGAAGAGGAGGTCACTAAATGCTATGTAATTCTTGGAATATTGAAAGGGAAATAACCACTTTCTTATTTTGTTATTTAAAGCCAGGTCTCCCTGTCCCCTAAAAGGGTTCCTCCTTTCTGGGTGTCTTACCCTTTGGGAACCTCCTGGAGTGGGGAGCACTAGTTTTAATGCAAAGAAGGTCCGCACAATCGCGCGCATATAACCGTTCGGGCATGCAGAATGTTAAGACGCAGAGGTCTGTGTCCGCCACACGGTGTACATCATAAAAGGGCCTGAAAGCCCAGCCCCTATGTGGGGACACGGAGAAGACAGGCCAAAGGAGGCAAAGGGCACATCCACCGCCCGTGCT
>NW_027791784.1:0-286 GCF_054177405.1 Leptonychotes weddellii | reverse complement strand
GAGCCTGCTTCTCCCTCTGACCCTCCCCCCTCTCATGTGCTCTCTCTCTCTCATTCTCTCTGTCTCAAATAAATAAATAAAATCTTTAAAAAAAAAAAAAAAAGAAAATGTTCAAGAAAGCATAAAAATAGGGATATTATGACTGGACAAAGTCCAGAATGGGAAAGGGTAAAGTGATTATAAACATAACAGAGCATAGCATAATATAATATAGCATAGCATGATATAATGTAACTACATATGTATCTAAATTATACACACACACATACATTCTCCTTCAAGATAG
>NW_027791783.1:0-286 GCF_054177405.1 Leptonychotes weddellii | reverse complement strand
TCCCGCCCACCTCTGGCCTCTGCTTCCCCACAGAGCCCTTCAGGGCATGGGGGCCAGAAGGCAGCCGATGCAGGGCCTGGGGGGGCAGTCAGCTGGAAGCCTGCGGGGCCTCCAGGGTACTCTGGGTACCGCAGGACCCCCTCGGCCAGGTGGAGCCGCCAGCTCAGCCCCAAAGGTGCCCCGGGCATCTGGATGGGGCGTGGCTGCGCCGGGCCTACTCCTTCTTCGCCTGCCCTGCCAGAGGCCCAGAGGGGCCGGAGCTCCAGAGCAGACTCACTGCCCCTCC
>NW_027791782.1:0-286 GCF_054177405.1 Leptonychotes weddellii | reverse complement strand
GGTGCTGTATGAGCACATGACTGAAAGAGTACATGATGGCATAAAAATACAAACAGTGATTGTGGTCAGCCTTGTTCCTGGGATTTGTTTTATATTTCTGAAAATACGATGAAGTAAATAAAGTACAGACTGTGGAGTGAGAGAAAATTGGTATAAATTCCAGTTCTACCAACTGCTCACTATATGGTCTTTTTTTAAAATTTTATTTTACTTTATTATGTTATGTTAGTCACCATACAGTACATCATTAGTTTTTTTTTTTTTTTAAAGATTTTATTTATTTATT
>NW_027791781.1:0-286 GCF_054177405.1 Leptonychotes weddellii | reverse complement strand
GGACGAGCAGGAAATGGGGCCCAGCACCGCACACCCCTCACCGTTGTTCTTGAGAGCGGCCACCTGGCACGTCAGGGAATCTCAGGTCTCTGGCCAACTGCTGGACCCGAAGGAGGGTATCGGAATGACCTGGGACACACGCAGGTGGGCAGTGCAGCGAGTCCCCGGTAGCCCGACGTCCCTGCGGGGGGCCGGCCCCCGGAAGCTCGGTGCCCTCCTACGCACGCCCCATCCCGGTGCAGGGGAGGCGGGGGAGCAGGGGGGGAGCGAACGGGGGAGCGGGAGG
>NW_027791780.1:0-286 GCF_054177405.1 Leptonychotes weddellii | reverse complement strand
TCCTTGAAACAAGGAATATAAAGATGAATTCAATCCAATCTGTACCCTAAAAGGAGTGCACAGACCAGTGGAGAGTGGTGGTCACGTGATTAACCAACTGCAATGCAATGGTGATATTTGAAGGTCAGGAATTCTCTATTACTAGCAAAACTGGCTTTCCAGACCCACAGAAAGCCTCAGATCGTCTTCCCTCCCACTCCTACCAAAAGTAGAGTAGAGAAAATAGGTATTTGGGTAAGATGAAGTAATGGCCCTTTTTCTGGGTAGTTGATTCTCAAATTTTGTT
>NW_027791779.1:0-286 GCF_054177405.1 Leptonychotes weddellii | reverse complement strand
GTTCAGCCGAGCCGCTCCTGGCTTCCCGGCCTTCGGAACTCCGTGGGATGGCAAATGCTTATTGTTGTTTTAAACTGTTAGGTTTGGGATGATGTTGTACTGCAGTAAAAAACTGGTACAGTTCGGGAGAGGGAGCGTTTCCACAGTAGGCAAGAAAATGCACTAAGTGACTTTTTTTTTTTTTTCCTTTTAAACTAAGCGCCCTTTTGAACCCTCCTACACTGTTGGTGGGAATGCAAGCTGGTGCAGCCACTCTGGAAAACTGTATGGAGGTTCCTCAAAAAGT
>NW_027791778.1:0-286 GCF_054177405.1 Leptonychotes weddellii | reverse complement strand
GGGAGCCCGATGCGGGGCTCGATCCCAGGACCCTGAGATCATGACCTGAGCCGAAGGCAGATGCTTAACGACTGAGCCACCCAGGCGCCCCAACAATTTTCATTTAAAACAAAAGTTGAGGGGGCACGTGGGTGGCTCAGTCAGTTAAGCGTCGGACTCTTGATCTCAGCTCAAGTCTTGATCTCAGGGTCCTGAGTTCAAGCCCCAAGTTGGGCTCCACATTGGGCTCCACGCTGGGCATGGAGCCTACTTAAGAAGATAAAATTAAAACAAAAATCTGAGAAAT
>NW_027791777.1:0-286 GCF_054177405.1 Leptonychotes weddellii | reverse complement strand
ATCACCATACATTACATAATTAGTTTTTGATGTAGTGTTGCATGATTCATTGTTTGTGCATAACACCCAGTGCTCCATGCAGAATGTGCCCTCTTTAATACCCATCACCAGGCCAACCCATCCTCCCACCCGCTCCCAGAACCCTCAGTTTGTTTTTCAGAGTCCATAGTCTCTCATGGTTCGTCTCCCCCTCCGATTTCCCCCCCTTCATTCTTCCCCTCCTGCTATCTTCTTTGTTTTTTTTTCTTAACATATATTGCATTATTTGTTTCAGAGGTACAGATCT
>NW_027791776.1:0-286 GCF_054177405.1 Leptonychotes weddellii | reverse complement strand
GTGTTATGCACAAACAATGAATCATGGGACACTACATCTAAAACTAATGATGTAATGTATGGGGATTAACATAAGAATAAAAAAATTAAAAAAAAAAAGAATCTGGCTCCTTCTGGATGATTTCTTGGGGTAAGTAGCAAGATGCGGGGACATACACTCTAGTGATAACACAAGGCTTAGATGTCCCCTTCCAAAGGTTCTGGTCCTCAAAGCCTTTGCTACCTTCCAGAAACCAACATCAGCTTCATGTCGATTTCTCCTGGTCGGCTAGGAACAGCTATTCTGT
>NW_027791775.1:0-286 GCF_054177405.1 Leptonychotes weddellii | reverse complement strand
CCTGATCCCTGGGCCTGGGCTGGGGCCAGGGACGGGCCGTGCGCCTGCCTCGGGGGGCGTGAGAGCACACGGGAGGGCGGGGCTGCAGGCCGACCCCAGCTCATTTCCTGCTTGTCCCGGCTCCCGGGGAGCCGAGTCCCAGGTGGGTCCCAGAGCCTGTGGGAAGTCAGCGGTGGGGGGACCTGTGGCCCGAGCCCCAACTGTCCCCGGTGGGCCGGCGGGCGGGGGCAGCACCCGGCAAAGGGAAGGGGTGCACACGCGTGCGTGTTGTGTGTGTGAGTGCATG
>NW_027791774.1:0-3256 GCF_054177405.1 Leptonychotes weddellii | reverse complement strand
TTTACTCACACTTCTGACATCTTTTCCAACACTACTTCTCCAATTCTCTGACACCAGCTAGGTGTTCTGCAGTTCAACTCAGTTCTGTCACTAACTACCCAGAGTTAGCTCAGACCCTACCAGTTAAGGGCTCAGGTCCACAAGACTGCCTCCTCTCAGATACCAGTCACAAATGGGGTACCCAGGCTACCCACACTTCTATCTGGTCTATTGCAAATTCAGGGGTTTCTCCAACCGTCCCCCCAAGCTGCCTCAGGTTCAATAATTTCCTAGAATGACTCACAGAACTCAGGAAAACACGTTACTTACATTCATTGGTTTATTATAAAAGATACAACTCAGGAATAGCCAAATGGAAGAGATACACAGGGCAAGGCATGGGGGAGGGGGCTCAGAGTTCCCATGCTCTCTCTAGGCACATCACCTGCCCAGCACATCAGTGTGTTCACCAACCCAGAAGCTCTCTACACCTCATTGTTTAGAGGTTTTTATGGAGCTTTCACTATATAAGCAAGATTGATGAAATCATTGGCCACTGGTGATTCACTCAATATGCACTGTGTGACCTGGCTGTGGTCTGACCAAGTCTCAGTAACATGGTGTACCATGTGCTGCATTGCAGGTGGACTGAAGTCTAGGTCTCTTTAGGTGCTGCTCTGTGAAGAAGTGGCTGCTGACTTGATAAAAATTCTCTTTCCAATTGAAATGTTATTAAAAACCCAAATACATAAAACAAATCAGATGTTTTTAAACTTCTTATTTTAAATAATTTTAGATTCACAGGAATTTTCAAAAAATAGTGCAGAGCGGTCGCATGTAACTTTCACCCAACTTCCTTCAAAGGTAGCATCTTACATAACTCTAATATAACCTCAAATATCAAAACCAGGAAATTGGCATCAGTACAATCTGTGGAACTTATTCATTTTTAAGGTTTAGTGAAACCTTGTAAATATTGGCTTGAGTAACAGAAAAAATCTCAAACACTACTGAAAAAAATAATTAAGGTATGTATCGTGTTCTGGTTTCTTAATTTTATTTATTTTTTTTTAAAAGATTTTATTTATTTGACAGAGACATAGCGAGAGCAGGAACACAAGCAGGGGGAGTGGGAGAGGGAGAAGCAGGCTCCCCGCGGAGCAGGGAGCCCGATGCGGGGCTCGATCCTAGGACCCTGGGATCATGACCTGAGCCGAAGGCAGACGCTTAATGACTGAGCCACCCAGGAGCCCCTGGTTTCTTAATTTTAAAATGTTTTGATGCCTATCCTGATGCTTCCCTACTATTCCTTAGTTAATAATCAACTAAGGGGAAAATGCTCGTGGAACAAGGTTCTTTATTTGTAATAATAGATATAAGTTGTTTCAAAGAATATTATCAGTAAATTTGTGTTTGTAGGCTGACATCTTGTACAATCTGTTTAGATAACAAGCTTTTTTTTTTAATTTATGATCTGACAGCTTTCCTAGAATTAGAAAATATCCCAGTCCTCTCCTTCTAGTGTTTTACACAAGTGCATGCATCATTAGTACTACCTTCAACCAGCCAGTGACTTTTACAGAATCCTAGAGGGGAGCTCTAGGAGCTCTGCTGTGTGTGGCAGACTATATATACAGGGTGCTCAGCCATGGACCAGAACTGTCACGACAAATACTTTCCTCCACATTGTTCAGTTTCCTCTCTTTATAAATACCTGGAGGGGTACTTTTATCTCAGGCTTTTACAAAACATTTTAAAAAGTTGTTAACATGAATTAATCCTTCACATTATGGTGTATATTTAGTGTGCATAATTTTTACATAAAGTCAACTTAAGCATAAATATATTCAGCAAGTTACAGGGACCACGCAGATAGCTAGCTCTATTGTGAAAGTTGGAGCCTTAAAAATGTCATAATAAACACTTCTTAGGTATTTGCTATGTGTCATACATGATCACATTTAGTCTTCCCGGCCTCTCTATGGGTAGGTAATAGAACTTCTTTTATAAATGAGGAAGTAGAGGTTTTAAGAGATTAAGTTGTCCTACATCACAGAGTTAATAAATGGAAGATCCAAGATTTGAACTTAAGTTGAATTAAAAAAAAAACAATGCATTTAACTGATATATAATCAATTCCCACAGGATATTAGGGAATCCCTTATTCTGGAGGGGCCAGACAGTCTTCCTGAGGCCCAAACAGATTCCTGCTTATCAGGGGACATCTGAGTGCACATACTGATCTGAGTGCATGTACTCTCCTGAGTGTGTCTCAAATTCTGAAAGTCTCAAATTCTCTTCTTGCAAAAGCTATTCAAAAGCCAGACTTTAATTTCAGAGTCTTCTCCCCCAACTATCACTAACTCACCCATATTTCTTACTCTGTTCCTAAATGCTACTTCACATAACAAAGGAAAACAAGGATTTTAGAAAATATGATTTCTTTCATGTTTTTTTTCAAACTGGACTGCCCACTGCAAATATTATTGAGGTATCATAGAAATATATTTGATTTTTGTCGCCAAGTTACTGTCACAGAGCTCCTAAAATCCTTGGGACTTCCTGAGTGATAAGGGAGACAGGAGCATTTTTGGTCTGATGAGGTGATTCTTGGCAGGTATAGATAGCTTCAGGATGGGGGCTGGCCACCAGCAAGACTAAGCCTTGATTAGAAGTTTGGAACGTTCAGCCCTATGTCCCAATATCTGGGGAGGAGAGAGGACTGGGAAAGTTAATCACCAGTGGCCAATGATTTCATCAATCTTGCTTATATAGTGAAAGCTCCATAAAAACCTCTAAACAATGAGGTGTAGAGAGCTTCTGGGTTTGTGAACACATTGATGTTCTGGGCAGGTGATGTGCCTAGAGAGAGCATGGGAACTCTGAGCCCCCTCCCCCCTGCCTTGCCCTGTGTATCTCTTCCATTTGGCTATTCCTGAGTTGTATCTTTTATAATAAACCAATGAATGTAAGTAACGTGTTTTCCTGAGTTCTGTGAGTCATTCTAGGAAATTATTGAACCTGAGGCAGCTTGGGGGGACGGTTGGAGAAACCCCTGAATTTGCAATAGACCAGATAGAAGTGTGGGTAGCCTGGGTACCCCATTTGTGACTGGTATCTGAGAGGAGGCAGTCTTGTGGACCTGAGCCCTTAACTGGTAGGGTCTGAGCTAACTCTGGGTAGTTAGTGACAGAACTGAGTTGAACTGCAGAACACCTAGCTGGTGTCAGAGAATTGGAGAAGTAGTGTTGGAAAAGATGTCAGAAGTGTGAGTAAA
>NW_027791773.1:0-286 GCF_054177405.1 Leptonychotes weddellii | reverse complement strand
GTGGGACTCGATCCAGGGACTCCAGGATCATGACCTGAGTTGAAGGCAGTCGCTTAACCAACTGAGCCACCCAGGCGCCCCTCTTCTCTATTTCAAACCACAAAATGTCTGCTTTGTGTAGGACTTGCTATTGAGTCAAATCTACTAATGAAGTTTCTTGCCTTTAGAAACTGCTTATTTATTCTCCCGGCTCTTTTGAAACTTAGGAAGATATTCACATTGACTCAAATAAAGTTATCCTTCCATTAGTGCCTTTGTAAGAGCAACCCCCAAACACGGTCTTGTG
>NW_027791772.1:0-286 GCF_054177405.1 Leptonychotes weddellii | reverse complement strand
ACAATAGCACCAAAAACCATAAGATACCTTGGAATAAACCTAACCAAAGAGATAAAGGATCTACACTCTAGAAACTACAGAACACTTACAAAAGAAATTGAAAACACAAAAAGATGGAAAAACATTCCATGTTAATGGATCAGAAGAATAAACGTTGTTAAAATGTCTATGCTGCCCAAAGCAATCTATCTTTCAGTGCTATCCCAATCAAAATATCAATGGCATTTTTGAAAGTGCTGGAACAAACAATCCTAAAATTTGTATAGAACTATACCTTACTTTTTTT
>NW_027791771.1:0-286 GCF_054177405.1 Leptonychotes weddellii | reverse complement strand
GTGCCAGTCTCAGCCTATCCATAATAAAGCTGTAGACTAGAAATGCCTGGTGGTGCTCACCTGGGCCCTGGAGTGAGCTACCCCCAGACATTTCCCCTTTCCAGATCAGTGTTATGACTGGACTGACCCTTGTGGTTCTTACTATGATTCCAAGACATCCTTCAGCAACAACCATCAGGAAACTTCGACAAAACAAGGGTTTATTACTTATAAGACCTGGAAATTACATAGTACACTTGGGGCCACACAGCGGGAGGTGGAGATGGATGGAGAGAAAAAAACAGAG
>NW_027791770.1:0-286 GCF_054177405.1 Leptonychotes weddellii | reverse complement strand
TTGTTGAGAGTTTTTAATCATGACTGGCCATTGAATTTTGTCAGAATCCTTTTCTGCATCTATGTAGTTGATAATTTTTATGTTCTGTTTTTTTTTTTTTAAAGATTTTTATTTATTTATTTGAGAGAGAGAGAATGAGAGACAGAGAGCATGAGAGGCAGGAGGGTCAGAGGGAGAAGCAGACTCCCTGCCGAGCAGGTAGCCCGATGCGGGACTCAGTCCCGGGACTCCAGGATCATGACCTGAGCCGAAGGCAGTCGCTTAACCAACTGAGCCACCCAGGCGC
>NW_027791769.1:0-286 GCF_054177405.1 Leptonychotes weddellii | reverse complement strand
TTTTATATTTTATTTCCAATATATTTGTGGGATGACATACATTACATTGCATTTTTTGAATACTAATGAGATGGAGTCACCCTCATTAATGCTGTGCATTTTACCTTCTGTGGTTCAGTATGTTGAATACTGCAATGATTAAAGTGAACATTTTGGAGCAAAATTAGCTGCTTCAAATTCCAAATTTATCACTAAATTGTGCTGTGGCATTGAGCAAATTTCATAATCCCTTAGTGCTTCAGTTTTGTAGAATGATCAGGAGTTTATTGTAATAATCCAAGAAAAT
>NW_027791768.1:0-286 GCF_054177405.1 Leptonychotes weddellii | reverse complement strand
GGAGAGGGAGAAGCAGGCTTCCCGCCGAGCAGGGAGCCCGATGCGGGGCTCGATCCCAGAACTCTGGGATCATGACCTGAGCCGAAGGCAGACGCTTAACGACTGAGCCACCCAGGCGCCCCAAGCTATAGCATTTTCTTGAATATGACACTACCATTTAACTTTAGAAATATTTTATGTTTGGAAGTCATAAATCTTGGCATAGAAATGAACATAAGTTTATAAAGAGAATTAAAAAATAACAGCAGGAATAACCAATCATCATTCAAGAAGTATTATTATTATT
>NW_027791767.1:0-286 GCF_054177405.1 Leptonychotes weddellii | reverse complement strand
TGAAGTCACACAGCCGGAGGAGCGGTTCTGACTGAGGTGGTCTGACTCCATTGCTCTCAGCTAGACCCTGGAGAGACCAGTGTCCTTGTGCCATGCTGGCAAGTCAACCTGGGGATCAAGTTGAAAGACAGGCCTGGGTCGGAAGGTCTGGGGTGGGACCTGGGCTCCTGCCTATCAGAGGAACAAAGTGCCGGGTGATACCCGTGGGCCCCAACCATGCTGTGAACAGCAAGGCTCTGGGGTACTCCATGCCAGATGCCTGGGATTGAATATCTCAAATATTCCT
>NW_027791766.1:0-286 GCF_054177405.1 Leptonychotes weddellii | reverse complement strand
TCAAACTGAGGACAGTTCTGCCATCAGGTCTTTATTCATTCCCCAAACCCCCAAACATTTTCCATAACATCTTCCTTTTCCTGAAATCACTTCCAATATACACAGGCTATATGTCAAGTAATAAGGATCTCTAGCAATAGCCAAAAACATCACAAAGTTCATGCACATTATCAAAGGGAAAAAACCCTTAGAACCTTCCTAGGAGCCTCTTATTGCAGACAATTCTGCAAACTTCCCTGTGTAGGGTTCCAGCCCCAGAGGATCCAACATTGCAAATCAGAGCAGG
>NW_027791765.1:0-286 GCF_054177405.1 Leptonychotes weddellii | reverse complement strand
TTCTGTATGATGCTGTAATGATGGATGTGTGTCATTACAGTTGTCCAAACCCATGAATATACAACACCCAGAGTGAACCCTAAACTGTGGACTGTGGGTGATGATAATGTATCAGTGCAGGTTCATAAGTGTAACAAATGTACCACTGGTAGAATATGTTGACAGTGGGGAGGCTGTGTGTGGGTGGGGGGCGCGGTCAGGGGGGATGAGAACTGTGTACTTTCTGTTCAACTTTGCTGTAACCTAAAACTGCTTTTAAAAAAAAAAGTCTTAGGGCACCTGGGTG
>NW_027791764.1:0-3256 GCF_054177405.1 Leptonychotes weddellii | reverse complement strand
GTGAGCCTGCCATTTCCCCAGCGCAGCTCTGCCGTCGGGTGCTCTGCGCCCCACAGCGCCTGAGATCACCCGTGCCCCTGCGGAGACCCCCGAGAGAGCGGGGGCGGGTGCAGGCTCTGGGCGGTGCCAGTGGGTTGCCCTTGCCCAGGGCCCGCTTCCCGAGGGCGCACGGCCACACGGGGACAGCTCCTGGGCCGCTGAACACTGCCGCTCTGCTCCGGGGGCACGTCCCCTGGCGTTTCCAGAAGAAATCAAACTGCAGGGCAGATGGGTTCATCACCGCAGCTTCCAGATGAACTAGTGACGTGAAGGTGGAGGGCAGACAACAGAGAACACGGGGAAGGCCTCCCTGACCCGGAAGGAAAGTTATCTTCGACAGAACACCACACACCAGAAAGGGCCATGGACGGGCCTACACAAAAGCCAGGAGGATGTGCTCATCGAGGCCCCCTTGAAGAAGAAATGCCAACGGAAGAAAACACGCATGACCCACGTACCTGACGGAGGACACGTAACCAGAAGCGCACACGTAGCTCCAATAACGAATAAGAACCCGAACACGTGCTTCAGCAAAGCAGACCGCCAAAAGGCAGAAAAAATCGACAAAAAGGTGATCGGAGACAGCAGACATCAGGGAGCCACCAGAGAAAACCCAGGGCCACACCATCCACACCTGCGGGGTGGCCCTCAGGACACGTGGAAGACCCGCCAGGCCCAAGCGCCCCAGTGGCCGGGGGTGGCTGGGGAGCTCGCGCACTGCAGCCCCTTGCTCACGAAAGCCAAGCTCGAACACCCTACAGCCCAGAAGCCCACACCGGGACGTAACACCCGATGTGCCCGGAAACACGCCCCAGCACCTACAGGAACGTTCTCGAAGGCAGTGCTCGCGTGACATGGGAAAGCCTGTGGAGAGACCCACTGGGGAGAACTCGTGCACAGAGGAAAGCCACACAGCAAGGGCTCCCCGTGCCCGGAGCCGAGAGCGCTCGGGCCTGGTAGGGGTGGGAAGACCCTCTGCTCTCTGGCCCCAGCTGTGCTTGCTGTGACGCCTCCCCGAGCTGCATGCCTGGGGCCCAGGCGCTCTTCCCTACGCGCACACACACACACAAAGGGTTTCGACAGACAAGTTTCGTAGGAAGGAGACAGTTATCCTCAGTGACCTGACCTCCGGCGGGCCCTGGGAGGCTGCCCAGAGCAAGGGCGATCCTGGCGTCTGCAGGTGGGCCGAGGGGGCTCCTGCTGCAGGGGGGGATAGGCAGGCCCCCAGAGAACAGAGTTTCCGTGGGAGGTCAGACATGTCGAGGCCAGCTGACCCAGACGGCAGGTGGGCCAGGGGGCCGGGCAGCACGGCATCAGGCGTTACTGCCCCGCCCACAGGCCCGAAAACCAGGAGGCTCATCATCACTTACCCCTCACAGCAGCGGGGGTGGGGGGCCTGGGCCTCTGTGCCCCGTCCCCAGGCCCAAACTAAACGGCCCACTACGTGGACCCCGGCAGCTGCGTGTGGGGGCGTCCCCGGGGGCACAGGACACGGGCCGGAGGGGAACGTGCTAGAGCGGATGAAGCCCACGCCACACTCAGGCTGCGGCCCGAGACGTCTCTCCCCCCACACAGAAGCACACCCACGGCGCGGGCCACCAGCCGGTGCTGCTGCTTTATCAGCTCCCGTCGGCTGTTGCTCGTGGCCTGGGACCAACCCGACAGCCCCTACCCAGCAGGCTGACCACACAGGCTGAGCGTCCACAACGTCCCTTCCTTCCCGGAAAGCAAGAAACCTCACTCACACGCCTCACACACCAGCTTCAGACGCCGGCAGAGTGTCCGTCTGGAAAGCAGTTTATTCTCCCCGGCCTCAATGCAACCCCCTTCCCGTTTTAGTACATATTTACTCCAGACTAGAGAACTTTCAATTACCAATGAGTATGATAATTCAATTTCCTAACTACTAGATTCGTAAACTCAAAAAAATTCTTTCCTCCCAAACACCACGTATCCTAAGGCCAGCCAAACGTGAGGCAGTGGGGAGACGTGTCTCCCAATTCTCTCTCTGAAAGAGCAGGCCCCACTTCGATCTCAGGTCACACAAGGGGTCCAGCCTCCGCGGTGTGAACGGAATGCTGCACACCGATCCATCC
The DNA here is from genome assembly GCF_054177405.1 of Leptonychotes weddellii. Taxonomy (NCBI): domain Eukaryota; kingdom Metazoa; phylum Chordata; class Mammalia; order Carnivora; family Phocidae; genus Leptonychotes; species Leptonychotes weddellii. Next base: position 1,121 of record NW_027791764.1, on the reverse strand, counting down.
CTGGCCCCAAGGACGCCTCCTCGGGCAGAAGATACCTATAGAAGGAAAAGCGAAGCCACGGGGAAAACGGGCCACCAGCTCCCCCTGGTGGAGGCCGCAGGGCTCGCGGCACGGTCACTTTCCACAGAGTTCCAGCACCTTCTTCACCATGGCCCCGATCCCGTCGTGGATGTGGTGAAGCTCCGTCTCGCACATGAAGGCCGGGGTCGTGACCACCTTGTTCTTCTGGTCCACGTGAGCTTCGTGCACGGAAGTTATGGGAAAACGTCACCCAGCAAGGACTAGAGGAGTGCAGGCGCGAAGCGTCCACCGGGGCCCCTGCCCCAGCCCCCCTTCTCAAGGCAGCTCGCGGCGGGGCTTCCTCCCGCTGCAGTCTCTGCCCACGGGGCCCCGTTCCGTACCACCTGCACTCGGGACTGGGGGATGCAGTCCTCCCAACCTCAGCCAGCAGAGTGCTGGCTTCACAGGATGCCTCAGGGCAGCCCAGCCCACGGGACCCAGACGCACCCACAGACCTGGGCTGCACGCACACGAGCGCCAGCCTGGGCCCCACAGCAACCCTGGAGCGGGCGAAAGCAGCTCTCTTCTTCCGATCAAGAAACTAAACCAGAGAGCTCGTCCACGGCAAGGGGCCAACCCAACCTGGGACTCCCCTCTACACATGCTGTGCTCCTGTCCTGGTCACCCAGACCCCAGGCAATGACAGGCCTGGCCCTGCCGGCCACTCCGCGCGGGAGGGAGAGGGAACCCTTCGCCCGAAACCGTGCGCGAGAAGAGAAAGGCACCTTCGAGACAGACACCCAGAGGGTCCTGGTGTTGTCTCCCGCACCCTCCGCTCCTCACCTCTGGCCCACATGGAGAGTCTGGGTCCAGCTGTGGACCCGGAACGTGGTCAGCCGGTGGCCCGAGGCTCTGTGCGCACGGCACTTGGGCACCTGCAGGACGATCAGGGGCCAACAAGGCCACTGGGGATGGCTACCCATCCACACCGCCCAAGGCTTCCAGCCAAGCCACCCCCCGCCCCGCACTTCTTCCCTCTGCAGCTTCCCCCCACCCTGGGGTGCGTGCTCCTCCCCTCCCGCCAGAAACTCGTCCCCGTCGAGCCTGCAGCCGTCCACGCG
>NW_027791763.1:0-286 GCF_054177405.1 Leptonychotes weddellii | reverse complement strand
GAGTCCCAGGATCAAGTCCCGCATCGGGCTCCCTGCTCAGCAGGGAGTCTGCTTCTCCCTCTGACCCTCCCCCCTCTCGTGCTCTCTCTCCCATTCTCTCTCTCAAATGAATAAATAAAATCTTTAAAAAAAAAAAAAAAGGAAGTTCTCAGCTCTTATATATTTAAATAGACATTCTGCCTCTTTCTCCTTCTCTTCTTTTTCTAGAACACCGATTATTCTAATATTTCTGATCAAATCCAAAGCTCTTGCAGTTTCTTAAAAAAAAACAAAACTTAGTTTTTCT
>NW_027791762.1:0-286 GCF_054177405.1 Leptonychotes weddellii | reverse complement strand
TACATCTTCCTTGGCCATGAAGCTCTCAGTCCCGTTGCTGGTCAGCTATGATCTGTCTCTGTTGGAGCTGATGAGCCACAAAACCATCACCACCCCACCATCAGACACTAGAGGAGGCAGGTGGAGACACTCGCTGACAGGGGTGGGCGCCCCCTGGGTCTGGCAGCCATACTGGCCTCTCCTCAGCACCAGGTGATCAAGCTCCTGAATTTATATAGGCTAAAGTGGAAGTGTATCGGGGCCTAGGCTGCAATGCAGAATATGCAGCCCTTGGGGCGCCTGGGCG
>NW_027791761.1:0-286 GCF_054177405.1 Leptonychotes weddellii | reverse complement strand
GGATCGTGGGTAGGGTAAAAAGAGTTTCTATGCAGAGGAGGGGGCAACACTGAGTGGGAGTTTGCTTACATTCAGAAGGATTGATCTGCTATCTGCAGTTAAATTAAGTACAATTAAAAATTAAGTTCCTCGGTCGCAGTAGCTACGTTACCACCGCTCAACAGCCACAAGTGGCTAGTGGCTACCGTATTAGAAAATGCAGATCTAGAATTCTTCCATTATCGTACAAGGACTATTGGACAACGCTGACGTTGACAGTTTCAAGTTAAAAGAAAAAAAAGCTCGG
>NW_027791760.1:0-286 GCF_054177405.1 Leptonychotes weddellii | reverse complement strand
TTCAGAAGTCTTCAAGCAGAGAGGTGGGCCAAGCATTAACCTATCTCTCCTCCTGAAATCTCTACCCTAGAGTTCAGTTGCTGATCCAATTAATGGTCCAGAGCACATAAGATACGTAACTGCCAACCTACATTGTGGCTTCTGGTATTCTTTCAGGCCATTTGAAGTGCCCACTTAAGAAAGATTGTGAGTTCGGGGCACCTGGGTGGCTCAGTCGTTAAGCGTCTGCCTTCGGCTCAGGTCATGATCCCAGGGTCCTGGGATCGGGTCCCGCATTGGGCTCCCT
>NW_027791759.1:0-286 GCF_054177405.1 Leptonychotes weddellii | reverse complement strand
GGCACGTCTACACAGCGTGGCAAACCCTGCTGCCCACGTGGAGCCCGGCAGAGGCACCCCGAGATTGAGCTTGCAGGAGAGCTAGGTCCTCCTTGAAGTTCCGAGGAATTTATGACTGTGGGTGCCTCCTGTCCCCCATCTGTGATGCCCTACATCCTAGGTCAGACCCTCAGAAGCTCAGGTCCTGTGCTGAGATTTTCCTGGCCCTGGGCTTATTAACACGTGATGGTCTGAGGGGTCCTAGCTCACAGGGGCAGGGTGGGCCGGGGGCAGGGGTGATGTCCTT
>NW_027791758.1:0-286 GCF_054177405.1 Leptonychotes weddellii | reverse complement strand
TCGAGCTTTGTGTCAGGCTCCGCGCTCAGCGCAGAGATTACTTAGGACTCTCTCTCCCCTCTTCATGCACTCACTCTCTCTTTCTCTCTCTCTCCTCTCTAAAATAAATAAATAAATCTTTAAAGAATTCATCCATGTGTAAGATCAGAGTTAAAATGTGAGAGATTTCCTAGGTGAAAATCTGTACAGTGTGTTCTCTTTGATTCTTACTTTGGTCAATATTACCAACTTATGTAAGAGTTCCTGCCTCTTACTACTCTCGTAATTAAGAAACAATCAGTGGCTC
>NW_027791757.1:0-286 GCF_054177405.1 Leptonychotes weddellii | reverse complement strand
GAGCTGGAAGCAGGGGCAGCCTGGGCAGCAGGTCACCACGGGAGACGAGCCGCGTCCATCATGCTGGGGCCGGGCAGGTGTCACTGCAAAGGGAGATGGGGACCGGAATCTTGAAGGATGAGAACCAGCTTCCAGACGGGGGTGGGGGAATATCCCAGGCAGGAGAGAGGCATGCTCTGAGGCAGAGGTGCAAGGAGCCTGGCGTGAGTGGGAGGCATCGCGGGGCCGCGGGCTGGGAGGGGAAAGCCCGTGGCCGCACAGAGTCTGCCCGGGGGGCTGCTTGCCG
>NW_027791755.1:0-286 GCF_054177405.1 Leptonychotes weddellii | reverse complement strand
CTCAGCGGGGAATCTGCTTCTCCTCTCCCTCTCCCTCTGTGTGCCTGAGCTCTCTCCTCTCTCTCTCAAATAAATAAATCAATCTTAAAAAAAAAAAAAGAAAAGATGTTCAATATCATTAGCCATCAGGGAAATGCAAATTAAAACCACAATGAGCTATCACTGTAACACCTATTAGAGTGGCTGAAAACTAAAACAGTGATAACACCAAATGCTGGCAAGGATGTAGAGAAACTGGATCTTTTCTGTGTTCCCGATGGGAATGAAAAACGGTACAGTCACTCTG
>NW_027791754.1:0-286 GCF_054177405.1 Leptonychotes weddellii | reverse complement strand
CTGAACAGAAAAGCGACCACTTTCTGGAAGGTAGGACGTGCGGAGAAGTGAATCCGAGGCGATATTCGGGAGGATAGACGGCGGGGGAGGGGCCTCCGTCGGCCGCTTCTGGCAAGTGATAGAACCACGGAGCACAAAATTGGAACTTTTAAAAGTCTGCTCCGCTGAGGGACGTCACTCCGGTGGCTAAGCGGGGGGTAGAACCCTCTGGGACAGTGTGGTCTCAGGACCCTCGGGGTCACAGAAAGACCGGGGTGCCTGAGTGCGGCAGAGCTCCCAGGTATCG
>NW_027791753.1:0-3257 GCF_054177405.1 Leptonychotes weddellii | reverse complement strand
CTGTACCCATACCACCTATTAAGGTCTGATACCATTAGAATTACTAGATCTTCCTACAGTAACTTCCACTGAGATCAGAAATATTCATTAAGGCCTGCCCCAGGTATAATATCAGAATGCTCAATTTTAAAATTTCTGAATGTTTAGTTTTTAACCTGAGGTCAACATACCTCCCTGAATATCATGAGATTCCTTATGTTTTATGCAAAATCTGGTATGAATGTACCTTTTTTTCCAGGGGGAGAAAGACTAGTTTTTGCCAGATTCCCAGAATGGTTCATGGCCCTGAAATGATGGTGAATGACTGACTGAATGCATTCTCATGTTTACTTTGATTTGCAGTTGCTGTAACAAAGTATTGAGTGCCACCAAGAGGCAACCTTAATGTATTTTTTGCTTTCCTTATATTGAGTTTTTTATTTAAAATGAAATTGTACCCATGGATGAATATGTTTCTCCTTTCCCCTTCCTTGCTCTGTGTTTTTACAGTGCATTTTAACAGGAGATGGCAGTCAGCATGTGTATAAGAAACTGTTTATGTGCTGGAGCTAAACCAAAGTTGATACGTGAAGGAAATCCTTACATACTAGGAGTCCGTGGTACAGAGTGCTCAGGTAACATTTTGAGGTTGGTTCATGGGAAAGGAACATGCATATTTCTTTGACTTTTCTATATTTGAATCAAACTATTCCACTTACAGTGTTAATTCCTAAATTATAGAAGAGGTTTGTTTTATGATCCATAAACCAGGAAGTATTTATAATGTTATTGCCAATTTCAGTTTGGCTTTGGTTGATAATTTTTGTGTTTTTTTTTTAGTTCATGCTGGTGTTCTGTGTTTTTTCCATTGTGCATGTATCCCAGATACAACAATTAAGCTGAAGGTTATAACTTATTCACACATTCATTACTGTAATTTGGGAGTATGTGATTTGCAATCTAAATAATGTAATGATCTTTTTCCAAAAAGGTAAAGCGTATCCCAAACTTACTGAACTTACCCCTTAGCAAAAAAAATTTATATTCAGAAGATCTTTGTGGTACAGAATCATGACAGAATCCCAGAACTGAAAAATTCATTTGGTTTATTGTTGTGCTCAGGAACTATAGTAAACTATCTTAATAAGGTGAAACTCTGTGGAACCTTCTACAACTTCTGGTAATGGATTTCAAGGCTTTGGGGTTCAGTGACCCTTCTTGCCAAGAAACTCTTCCTGGTTTCTGATCATGATATTCTGTCTTACCTCAAGCTCACTGTTGTAGTTCTGTCTCATAGGGTCATAATTTTACATTTATTAATAATATTTTATATTCTTGAAAATTGATGTTTTCTTTCAGCCTGTTCTTAATTAAATAGGAATGTAGAGAAAACTAGAAAAACTTAATTATAAATTATAACTTAATTATAATTGTAAACATTTCAGGTTCCTATTATCAAAGACTGAGTTCGTAAGTATGTTCCAGCTAGGCCCTCTACATACATGACCTAACTGCTTATGATAATCCTGTGTGACAGTATTACTCCCATTTTACAAATAGGAAACTCTGATGGAGAAATTAATTTTTTTACCTATACTAAAGTAGTTATTAAGTCTATCAGAAGTACAATTTATTTTTATTTATTTTTTTAAAGATTTTATTTATTTATTTGAGAGAGACATAGAAAGAGAACACAAGCAGAGGGGGAGTGGGAGAGGGAGAAGCAGGCCTCCCGCTGAGCAGGGAGCCCGATGCGGGGCTCCATCCCAGGACCCTGGGATCATAACCTGAGCCAAAGGCAGATGCTTAACGACTGAGCCACCCAGGCGCCCCCAGAAGTACAATTTAAACTCATGCCACTTATCTCCATGTCCAGCGTTCTTAACACCTTTCTTAAATTATTTACTGTCCTCAGTGAAGGACAAACTAAAATTAACTTTTTTTTTCTTGTAGCATTTTAAACAAGTCAATTTCAGGCATTATTTATTGATTATTACAATAAAGTTTTGGGTGAATTTAATAGAAATTTAGTAGAAATAGAATTTAATAGAACTTGACATAGTAGGAAGAGGAATTTGGCTATTCAGATGTCATCCTGAAGTAGTGGGACTATTCTGTACTTTTGAAAGTGCCACAAAAATGACCATGGCTGGGACATCTGGGTGGCTTAGTCATTAAGCGTCTGCCTTCGGCTCAGGTCATGATCCCAGGATCCTGGGATCGAATCCCGCATTGGGCTCCCTGCTCAGCGGAGAACCTGCTTCTCCCTCTGCCCCTCCCCCCGCTCATGCTCCTGCGTGCTCTCGCTCTCTCTCCTACAAATAAATAAATAAATAAAATCTTTAAAAAAAAAAAATGACCATGGCTTCCCTAAGCTCATTATGATCTTTTTTAGAGGGCAGAGGAGGAAGGTGGTAAAGGCATCAGTTAGTTGTTTTATAATGATAAGACAGAACATTTTTTTCTAATAAATGTTAGACTATTGTGCCTGCTCCTAACAGCTTTATTTACATTATCTTAATGCTTGCAGAGGCCTAATGAGATAGAGTCACTTCTTGTTTCCATTTATAGTTGAACCGAAGGCACAGAGGGGTTAAGCAACTTGCCCAAGTTACTAACTGCAGGCAGTTACTAACTCCTAGAACCAAGGACCCTTAACCACCAAGCTGTTGTGCTGCTCATTCATGCAAGTTTTGAGTGTTGAGTGACTCCAGGGGAAGTGTCAACTGAAGGACTAGACAGGAAGGAATAACCCTGTATGTAGGATACAGACCAGTGTCCTGTTAGTAAATTGATTTGATCAAGGAGGGGCGCCTGGGTGGCTCAGTCGTTAAGCGTCTGCCTTCGGCTCAGGTCATGGTCCCAGGGTCCTGGGATCGAGCCCCGCATCGGGCTCCCTGCTCAGCGGGAAGCCTGCTTCTCCCTCTCCTACTCCCCCTGCTTGTGTTCCCTCTCGCTATGTTTCTCTGTCAAATAAATAAAATCTTTAAAAAAAAAAAAAAATTGATTTGATCAAGGAGTTCGGAATGTGTTGAACTAGAGGTCGTGCCGCTTGCTGGAATTCTGAACTACTCGAAACGTACTGACCTAAAAGGCAAGGAAAATCAGCAGAGGCATTGCTATGAAGACAGCTTGGGTGAAACAGAGAGCATTTGTAATATTGGGAGGGTGCATCCTGGCAGAGTGGGAAAGAGATTTATTTTGTTCCTTTGTAAATCAGATAAAATTCCTACATTTTAAGAATATTATCACTGAAGCCTCTTGCTTCACGTTTTGCC
>NW_027791752.1:0-286 GCF_054177405.1 Leptonychotes weddellii | reverse complement strand
GCTGTGTCTCTCTCTGTCAAATACATAAATAAAATCTTTTAAAAAAATAAAAATAAATAAAAATTTAAAAAAAGAAAAAAAGTATCTTTTGGCAATGTACACTAAATTATTTCTGGATGGAATATGATGTGTTCATATGCTTTAAAATAGTTCAGTGTGGGGATGCCTGGGTGGCTCAGTCAGTTAAGTGTCTGCCTTCCGCTCAGGTCATGATCCCGGGGTCCTCGGATCGAGTCCCGCATCGGGCTCCCTGCTCCACGGGAAGCCTGCTTCTCCCTCTGCCTGC
>NW_027791751.1:0-286 GCF_054177405.1 Leptonychotes weddellii | reverse complement strand
CGCACCTGCACCTCCATGTATACCTGCACCCGCACCCGCACCTGCACCCACACCTGCACCTCCGTCTATACCTCACTCACACCTGCACCCACACCTGCACCTCCATCTATACCTGCACCTGCACCCACACGTGCACCTCCGTGTATACCTGCACCTGCACCCACACCTGCACCCAAACCTGCACCCACACCTGCACCTCTGTGTATACCTGCGCCTGCACCCACACCCGCACCTTCATCTATACCTGCACCCACACCTACATTTCCACTCTGCTTTCAGTAGGCTG
>NW_027791750.1:0-286 GCF_054177405.1 Leptonychotes weddellii | reverse complement strand
TGTTCTCATAACCACACTCTCATTCCCATTTAACCATGTGCTTCTATATAATTGTGCTCCTCTAGGAGTCTGGGCTACTTTGCTTGGAGAATAGTCGAAATTTCCTGATTAAAACAAAACTTAACCATTATTTAATTTGTCAGGTGTGTTGTTTTCTCAGTTAGCTGTGGTGCACTGTCTCTAATGTTCAGATTTGTTGATGAGTTTTCATCGCTTCTCTTTATTCCCACAGAGCAGAATGCTTTTGCTAGTGCTTCTTTCCTTTGGTCCTGTAGAATCCCTAGTT
>NW_027791749.1:0-286 GCF_054177405.1 Leptonychotes weddellii | reverse complement strand
TTATGCACAAACAATGAATCATGGAACACTACATCTAAAACTAATGATGTTATGTATGGTGATTAACATAACAATAATAATAATAATAAAAAAGAATAACATCATCCCTTGCCCTGATGAGAGATTATAAGAGAGTTAGTATTTCAAAGCCATGAGCATTGATCTGAGTGTAAGTAAAACACAAGCATACTGCATTAGAGAATCTCATACCAGATTGGTTAGCCTTATTTGAATTTCTCTGTCATCTGGGACACTCACTATACCTAGTTGCAAATGAATTATTGAC
>NW_027791748.1:0-286 GCF_054177405.1 Leptonychotes weddellii | reverse complement strand
CCTAGGTATCTGAGGATCAGAGGGTCTGTGCTGTGACTTAGGCCCACATCATCACCTACTGTGACTTCAACAACATCCCAAGGGAGGTACCATTGATAGGCTCACTGTGATGTACTGATAGGAGTATGGGAAAAAAATAGCTGGAGAAAATATTTTGGGGGAATATCTTATTCTATCTCTATACCTACAAATTCCCCTCGTCACTATATCATTGAAGGAACCATCAGCACTACCTAGATACTTACAGAACTCCAAGGTCAATCCTTGAAGAGATGCTTTCCTATCT
>NW_027791747.1:0-286 GCF_054177405.1 Leptonychotes weddellii | reverse complement strand
CATTTCATATTTTGATGAAATGATGACAGTGGCTGTCATTTGTGAGGACTTACTGTTTGTCAGATGCTGCTCTGAGTTTCACATGCGTTACCTCACGAGAAGCATCACCACAATCTGCGCAGAAGGTGCAGCTGGTGTCACAAGCTCCAAATGGGAGCGCTGAGCCTGGGCATGGTTAAGTAACACACCCAAGATCCAATAGTTCGAAAGCTTTGCAGCTGGGACTCAAACCCACATCCCTTTTCCTTCAGAGCCCTCCTTCCTAACCTATTTCCATCAGTTGTTG
>NW_027791746.1:0-286 GCF_054177405.1 Leptonychotes weddellii | reverse complement strand
TTGAATATCGATGGCATTATTTTCAATGTTCTACTTGTATGGATATAGGAGGAAACCTGATTTCTTTCTCCTTAAACTATCTCTAATCCACAATTTAGTAGACTATGAATTTGTAAACTGGTATCAACCATTTTTTTCAAACCTTTTTATACCAAACAAGTGAAAAATTGTTTTAATTGTATAAAGTGAATTTAGAAACAATAAAGTTATTAAAATAATAATATCAAGGCAAAATCCACCTAGTCACAAGACTAACATTAAGGGGCTATTTTTTTTTATTTTGGGG
>NW_027791745.1:0-286 GCF_054177405.1 Leptonychotes weddellii | reverse complement strand
TCTGAATGTACCAAGTTTTATAATAATTTTTTCTGAGATCAGTCTTTAAACTGCTAATTAATGAAATTGGAGCTGATGTTATAACTGTACAATATTTGACACATAAATGACAATTTTTATACTCAACTTCAAATACCAATATAAGAGCAAATATGGATAATATTCCTTCATAACTAGGTGTGTAAGAAAGAACAAATTATGGGGCGCCTGGGTGGCTCAGTCGTTAAGCGTCTGCCTTCGGCTCAGGTCATGATCCCAGGGTCCTGGGATCGAGCCCCGCATCGGG
>NW_027791744.1:0-286 GCF_054177405.1 Leptonychotes weddellii | reverse complement strand
GTAGAAATATCATTTGTCTCAAAAAGCAAAGTGGAATAAGATGTACATTATTTAAAAAAAAAGATTAATCAAGAGAGGTGGATGCAATTGAGAATGAGAAGTAGGATAATGGTAAAAAGAGATTGTACTGTTCATCACCAAGGTGATAAATTTGATGATGCACATAAATTTAAATTTCTTCAATAAAAGTTCTCTGAAACTATTGTCCATAGCAAGTTAACTCTTGAGCTGGCTTGACGGAATTTAACTAATCACATGTTGTTAAGTCTCTTTTTAAGTATAGAAT
>NW_027791743.1:0-3257 GCF_054177405.1 Leptonychotes weddellii | reverse complement strand
TGTTTTCTGCAAGCCAGCTGACCCGCCCAAAGACAGGCTGGCCTGGCCGGGGCCATGTGCCATCCGAGCCTTGGGGCTTTGATGTAACGGCCCGGCGTCCAGTCGGGGTCTGGCCACGCACCTCTGGAAAACCTGGAAGGCCATTTCTCATGTTTTCAAAGAACCGTGAAGCAGCGGAGGTCTGAATCTGCCCGCCACCATTTCTAAAAAAGAATTCTCTACGTTGCCTGCACCAAGCCGTTCCACTCATGTACCTCGTCGTAACCCAGCCTGTGAGGCTCACAGGAAAGGCTTCTCCCTCCTTCCTGGCCCTGCCAGTCACATGAGGAGTCAGCCTGTGATGCTTGGAACATCACCCACCACGTGTCTAGAAGCTGAAATTCCTGAATCCCTCCCATTAGGTTTCATAGGAGAGATCCCTGTGGTCCCTCAAGCTGGTGAAGCTTACTGCCCCGCTGTCTCGTGGCTTCTTTGGTTTTGACTGAAAGTGAAGGGAATGGATGTGTGTACCACAGACAACTGAGGAAACACGTGTGTAGAAATGGAATATGGCTCAGCCACTCACCTCTCAGGTAAGCCCCACATGGCACTGGATATTGTGGAGATTGTTTGAGTAGAAACAGGACTGTGAGACCCTATGACTGGATCAGAGGACAAGAAGAAAACCCGAGATGTAAAATTCATTGAGGCCAAAGAAATGACTCAAGACTCAGAACCAGCACGACAGAAATATGAGCTCTAAGCAAAATGGATTCCCAGTTCGGAAGCATCCTCTTTGGTACTTCTCCAGCTTCTGATTATCCAGAACTCTGGGGCTATCTATTGACCCCAGGACTAACTTGTCCCAAGCCTTGGAGGGTAAGGAAATGAAGGGTGGGCTGAAATACAACATATGGTCAGAATAGTACACAAAAAATAAGTGTATGTCAGTGAACTTTCACAAAATGAACACATCTGAGTAACAGAAACAGAAGACCCCCGCCCCCCCAAACTGGGGGCACTCCAGCCACTACCTCCCCTCAGGGGTCACATGATCCTGACGTCTCACACCTGATATAGATGGGGATTACCTGGTTTTGAATTTACATAAAATGATATCAGATTGTGGTTTTTGTTTTGGGTTTCATTACCCCAGTATTATATTTGTGAGATTCACCCCTATTGTAGAGTGCAGGTGTGATTCATTCATTCATGTTTCTAGAGAGTATTTTATTTTGTGGCAATACTACAATTTATATATCCACTCTATTGCAGATGGACATTTGGGTTGTTTCTAGTTTGGGACCATTATAAGTGGGCTGCCAGGAATTCCTGTCCCTGACAGATGTCTTTTAAAAAGTCTAATACAGGAATCACCTCTCTCCAGGACAATTGTCCATAAGTAATTCACAACCTTTTTGTTTGATTTTTTTGTTTTGTTTTGTTTTTTGGCATTTGCTTCCTCTCACATGAGTTGCATGGCATAGATTTTTTTTTTTTTAATTCAAATGGATTCAGTTTGGGGATGTGATGCCCTTGGAGATACTGGCAGAGCTCCTGAGCGGCTTTGGAAGGACTTGGGAGCCAGAGTTCTGACTTCCTCCTGCAGCCAGGAGATACTGCTCTGAGTCAGGCTCCATTGACTCCCTGTCTCCCTTCCACATTCTGTGGAAAGTGGATCCGTTCTTCCCCCTCTCGTCTCCTCATGGACATGCTAAGTTTCATCATATCAATGTGTAGAAGAGAGGGCCTAGTCCTGGACCTGAAACCGCCTTCACACTTCCCTTGTATCTTTGATTTATTCTCTTTGTCTTGCCAAGACCCAACATCCTCCAAGTCTCAACTCTCAAAATGTGAGAACATTAATTTCTTTCTTCCTTTTTAGTTTTTTTTTTCCAGCATGCAAAAATGATATGAAGGATTTATTTAAACAAGTTATTGAAGAAAGTCTTTTTTATGCTTCTAGTTTCCTCATTTGACAAGGGGGGATAATAACATAATACCTAGTTTTCATAGTATTAGGAGTAAAGAAGAGGAATAATTAACATCTTTCACATACTTACCAAGTGCCAGGCACCGTTCTAAACATGCTACATGTCATAACTCAGTCATCACACTGCCCTATGAAGTAGGTGCTCTTATTGTCTTTTCCCTTGTATTTTTTCTTTAGATGAGAAAACAGGCATGGAGAAGTTCTCCTACTTCCCCAACATCACATGATGAGTAAGATTTCAAACCCAGGGAATTCTGGCCTAGAACCCCAATTCTAACTTGCCCTGCCCTCTAAACAAACACTTCCTGTCACATCGTAAAATCTCAGTGAATGGCCCTTCAAATTGGAGAGTAACATGCTTTATAACATAAAAGGTAAAAATGTGGGGACGCCTGGGTGGCTCAGTCGGTTAAGCGTCTGCCTTCGGCTCAGGTCATGATCCCAGGGTCCTGGGATCGAGTCCCGCATCGGGCTCCCTGCTCCGCGGGGAGCCTGCTTCTCCCTCTGCCTCTGTCTCTCTCTCTGTCTCTCATGAATGAATAAATAAAATCTTGGAAAAAAAAGAAAAAAGAAAAAAAAAAAGGTAAAAATGTGTGGCACAGAGGCTCCTTCTTCAATCATTTAGTGAGCATGTCTTAAGGACCAGAGGACCCCCTGCTAGATGTGGTTAATGTGCTTCTTGATGTCCCTACCTGGTAGAAGCACATCAAGCAAACTGAACAGATTGTACCTGAATATGTAAGTAATTACAGTGGTGGTCAGTGCTCTGAAGAGGAAATAGAGGAGTTAGGAGAGCTTAAAAGTCAGGTACTAAATCTGGATAAAAGGTCAGGGAAGGTCCTCCCAAGAAAATGACATGTAAATTGAGACCTGAAGATTGAGCAGGCATGTGCCAGACAAAGATGGGGTGGTGGCAGCTTATTCGGGGAGCAGCCCGGTAGGTCTAATTTTGGATTCTGGGCCTGATGCTAAGATGGATGGGAAATCATTGAAGATTTTACAAAGGGGAATGACATCATCAGATTCCCATTTCAGAAGGCCTATTTTGTGGCCAACAGACACATGAAAAAGTGCTCAATATCGCTTGGCATCAGGGAAATCCAAATCAAAACCTCAATGAGATACCACCTCACACCAGTCAGAATGGCTAAAATTAACAAGTCAGGAAACGACAGATGTTGGCGGGGATGCAGAGAAAGGGGAACCCTCCTACACTGTTGGTGGGAATGCAAGCTGGTGCAGCCACTCTGGAAAACTGTATGGAGGTTCCTCAAAAAGTTGAAAA
>NW_027791742.1:0-13747 GCF_054177405.1 Leptonychotes weddellii | reverse complement strand
AAAAAAAAAAAAAAAAAGAAGATAGTAGAAAAGGAAAAATGAAGGGGGGGAAATCAGAGGGGGAGACGAACCATGAGAGACTATGGACTCTGAGAAACAAACTGATGGTTTTAGAGGGGAGGTGGGTGGGGGGAAGGGTTAGCATGGTGATGGGTATTAAAGAGGGCACATACTGAATGGAGCACTGGGTGTTATAGGCAAACAATGAATCATGGAACACTACATCTAAAACTAATGATGTAATGAATGGTGACTAACATAATAAAAAAAAAAACTGCTAGGGACGTCTGGGTGGCTCAGCTGGTTAAGCATCTGCCTTCGGCTCAGGTCATGATCCCAGGGTTCTGGGATCCAGCCCCATATCGGTCTCCTTGCTCAGCAGGGAGCCTGCTTCTCCCTCTGCCTGCCACTCCTCCTGCTTGTGCTCACTCGTTCTCTCCCTCTGACAAATAAATAAATAAAATATTTTTTAAAAAAGAAAAAAAATGCTAATCAAGAAAACTCAACTCATAAAGCTGTCTTTCAGAATTGGAGAAAAAAGAGTTTCCCAATGAAGCAAAAGCTAAAGGAGTTCATCACCAGTAGACTGGCCTTGCAAGCCATGTAAAAGGAACTTCTTTAAGTTGAAATGAAAGGATGCTAATTAGTAACAGGAAAATATGAAAGTACAAATTATACTGTTAAAGGCAAATATATAGTAAAATTCAGATTAATGTAAAGGTGGTGAGTTTTTTTTGTTTTGTTTTTAATTTTACTTTATTATGTTAGTCACCATACATCATTAGTTTTTGATGAAGTGATCCATGATTCATTGTTTTTTTTTATAACACCCAGTGCTCCATGCAGTATGTGCCCTCCTTAATACCCATCCCCAGGAAGGTGGTGAGTTAATCATATGAAAGTTGAGGTTAAAAGACAAAAGTATGAAAATAACTTCACTAACTTGTTAACTGAGACACAAAGATGTAAATTGTGATATCAAAAACATAAAACGGGGTGGGGGGGATAAAAATGTAGAGTTTTAGAATGCACTCAAATTGTTATCAACTTAAAATAGATTGTTATAAATATAAGCTTTCTAGTAGTAACCTCATGGTAATCACAAAGACCTATAGTAGACACACAAAAGAGAAAGGAATCTAAACATATTCCTACAGAAAATTATCAATCACAAAAGAAGAAACCAAGAACAAATTACAAAACAGCCAGAAAACAGTGAACAAAATGGTAATTAGTACATACCTACCAATAATTACTTTAAAATGTTAATGGACTAAATTCTCCAATCAAGGGCGCCTGGGTGGCTCAGTTGATTAAGCAACTGCCTTCGGCTCAGGTCATGATCCTGGAGTCCCGGGATCGAGTCCCGCATCGGGGTCCCTGCTCAGCGAGGAGCCTGCTTCTCCCTCTGACCCTCCCCCCTCTCATGTACTCTCTCTCATTCTCGCTCTCTCAAATAAATAAATCTTAAAAAAAAAAAAAATTCTCCAATCAAAAGACACAGAGTGGCTGAATGTACTTTTAAAAATCTATACTGCTGGGGCATCTGGGTGGCTCAGTCGGATGAACGGCTGCCTTTGGCTCGGGTCATGATCCCAGAGTCCTGGAATCGAGCCCCACATCGGGCTCCCTACTTGGTGGGGAGCATGCTTCTCCTTCTCCCCTGCTTGTGTCTGCACACGCTCTCTCAAATAAATAAAATCTTTAAAAAAATAATAAAAATCTATACTGCTTACAAAAGACCTGAGGTGTAAAGACCTACAGATTCAAAGTGACATACAGATTCAAAGTGACAGGATGGAAAACATATTCCATGCAAATGAAAACCAAAATAGGGTGCCTGGGTGGCTCAGTTGTTAAGCGTCTGCCTTCGGCTCAGGTCATGATCCCAGAGTCCTGGGCTCCCTGCTCAGTGGGGAGCCTGCTTCTCCTTCTACCGCGCTCCCCCTGCTTGTGTTCCTGCTCTCGCTACCTCTCTGTCAAATAAATAAATAAAATCTTAAAAAATAAATAAATAAAACTAGCTATTTTGTATGACACAAAATAGGCTTTAAGACAAAGACTGTAATAAGAAACAAAGGAGGTCATTATATAATAATAAAAGGGTGAATCCCATTAGGAGGATATAATATTTGTGAATGTTTATGTACTCAAAATAGGAGCACCTAAATATATAAAGCAAATATGAACAGACCTAAAGGGAGAAACAGCAATACAATAATAGTGGGGGACTTTAATATCCTATTTTCATCAGTGGATATATCATCCAGACAAAAAAATCAATAAGGAAACACTGAATTTAAATGACACATTAAACCAGATGGACTTAACAGACATTCCATCTAAAAGCAACAGAATACACAAAATACACATTCTTAAGTGCACACAGAACATTCTCCACAAGAGATCATATATTAGGCCACAAAACAAGTCTTAATAAACTTAAGAAGATTAAAGTCGTATCAAGCATCTTTTCCAACCATAATGGTAGGCCTAGAAATCAACTGCAAGGAGAAAACTGGACCATTCACAAATAGGTGTGGATGAAATAACATGCTACTAAACAACCAATGTGAAAAAAATCAACTGAGAAGTAAAAAAATACCTTGAGACAAATGAAAATGGTAACACTACATACCCAAACTTATGAGATGCAGCAAAAGCAGTTCCAAGAAGGAAGTTCATAGCAATAAATGCTTACATCAAGAAAGATCTCAAATAAACCCAACTTTATACCTCAAGGAACTAGAAAAGAAAAAAGCAAGTTCAAAGTTAGAAGGAAAGAAATAACAAAGATCAAAGAGGAAATAAATAAAATACAAATTAAAAAGACAATAGAAAAAAAAATCAGTGAAACTAAGAGTTGGTTTTTTGATAAGATAAATAAAATGGACAGACCTTTAGAGTCACCAAGAAAAAAAGAGGACTCAAATATATAAAATCAGAAATGAAGAAGGAGACATTACAACTGGTACAAGAGAAATACAAAGGGTCATAAGAGACTACTATGAACAATTATACACCAAAAAATTGGACAACCTAGAAGACAGGAATAAACTCTTAGAAACAAAATACGTATCAAGACTGAATTATGAAGAAGCTGAAAATCTGAACAGACTGATTACTAGTAAAAAGAGTCAACCTGTAATCAAAAACATCCCAACAAACAGAAGTCCAGGACCAGATGGCTTCACTGGTAAACTCCACCAAACATTCAGAGAAAAAGTAATACCAAATCCTTCTCAAACTCTTACTAAAAAACAGGAGGGAACACTTCTAAACTAATTTTATGAGGCCAGTGTTACCCTGATACCAAAACCAGACAAAGATGCCATAAGAACATTATAATCCAATTTCCCAGATGAACATAAGCTAGAAAAGTCCTCAATAAAATACTACCAAAGTGAGTCCAACAACACACTAAAAAGATCATGTACCATGATCAAGTGGGATTTATTCCATGATGCAAGTATGGTTCAGTATCTACAAATCAATGTGATAAACCATATTAACAAAATGAAGATTAAAAATCATGATTATCTCAATAGATGCAGAAAAGGCATATGGCAAAGTTCAACATCAATTTATGATAAAAACTCTCAACAAAGTGGGTATACACAGAAAGTACCTTAACATAATAAAGGCCATATAAGACAAGCCCACAGATAACCTCATACTCAATGCTGAAAAGGTGAAAGTTTCTCCCCTAAGATCAGGAACAAGAGAAGATTGCCCACTACATAAAACTGGAAGTTCTAGCCAGGGCAATTAGGCAAGAAACAGTAAAATGGCACCCAGATTAGAAAAAAACAAGGTAAAATGGTCTATATGTAGATGACATGATATTCTACAGATCTTCCTCAACTTATGATTGTGTTATGTACTGATAACATCATAAATTGGAAATATCTCTAAATTGAAAACGTAGGGGGACCTGGGTGGCTCAGATAGTTAAGCATCTGCCTTCAGCTCAGGTCATGATCTCAGGGTTCTGGGATCAAGTCCCGCATTTAGCTCCTGGCTCAGTGGGGAGCTTGCTCCCTCCGCCTCCCGCCCCCCCACCCCCCGCTCATGCTCTCTCTCTCAAATGAATAAATAAAAATTTTTTTAAAAACTGAAAATGGGGCACCTGGGTGGCTCAGTTGGTTAGGCGACTGCCTTCGACTCAGGTCATGATCCCGGGGTCCTGGGATCGAGTCCCGCATCGGGCTCCTGGCTCAGCGGGGAGCCTGCTTCTCCCTCTGAACCTCTCCCCTCTCATGCTGTTTCTCTCTCTCTCTCTCTCAGTAAATAAATAAATAAAATCTTTTAAAAAAAATGAAAAAATAAAAATAAAAACTGAAAATGTATTTAATACACCTAACTTACTGAACATCCAAGCTTAGCCTAACCTACCTTAATTGTACTCAGAACACTTATATTAGCCTATAGTTGGGTATAATCATCTAACACAAAGACTTTTTTAAAAAGTCTTTTAAAAGGGAGAGTGGGGGGGGGGCGAGAGAGAGAATCTCCAGCAGACTCCCTGCTGAGCGAGAAGCCCTACACAGGGCTCAATCCCATGACCCTGAGATAATTACCTGAGCCGAAATAAACTGACTGAGCCATCCAGGCGCCCACGAGGCCTATTTTTAACAAAGTGTTGAATATCTCATGTAGTTTATTAAATACCATACTGAAAGTAAAAAAACAGAACAGTTGGGGCGCCTGGGTGACTCAGTGGGTTAAGCGTCTGCCTTCAGCTCAGGTCATGATCCCAGGATCCTGGGATCAAGCCCTGCATCGGGCTCCCTGCTCAGCGGGGAGTCTGCTTCTCCCTTTCCTGCTCCCCTTGCTTGTGCTCTCTCTCTCTGACATAAGTAAACAAAAATCTTTAACAAAAAAAAACCCAGAACGGTTGTATAGGGACAGAAAGGTTTTAACTGTAACGGGCATTTACCCTCATGACTGTGTAGCCGACCGGACACTACGTTGGCTGCTAGTGCCACCTAGCATCACAAGAGAATCTTGTACTGCATACTGAGAACGGAAGAATAAAAATTCAGAGTATGGTTTCTACTGAATGTGTATTGCTTTTGCACCATCAAAAAGTCAAAAAATCTCGAGTTGAATCATTAAGTTGGGAACTGTCTGTATATAGAAAACTCTAAAGACTCCACCAAAAAATTGTTTGGTTACATTTCTTTGCACTAATAAGCAACTATCAGAAAGAGAAATTAAGAAAACAGTCCACCTTAATAAAAAATTTTTAAAGGTGGGTTAACTATATTGGAATTAAAAAACTTAATAAAATTTAAAAAATAGTCCAGGGGACACCTGGGCGGCTCAGTCAGTTAAGCATCTGCCTTCAGCTCAGGTCATGATCCCAGGGTCCTGGGATCGAGTCCCGCATCAGGCTCCTCGCTCAGTAGGGAGCCTGCTTCTCCCTCTACCTGCCGCTCCCCCCACCCGATTATGCTCATGTGCTCTCTCTCTCAGACAGACAGACAGATAAAAATAGTCCACTTAAAATTGCATCAAAAACAAAATAGGAATAAAATTAATAAAAAAAGTGAAAGGCCTATATACTGAAAACTGTAAGACACTGATTAAAGAAATTGAAGATGACACAAAATAAATGCAAATATATTCCATGCTCAATGGACTGAAAGAATTACTACTGTTAAAATATCCATACTATCTAAAGCAATTTACAGATTCAATGCAATCCCTATCAAAATTTCAATGGCATTTCCACAGAAACAGAACAATCCTATAATTTGCATGGAACCACAAAGACTGAGTAGTCAAGCAATCTTAAGAATGAATCTGGAGGCATAACACTCTCTTATTCAAAATGTGTTACAAAGCCATAGCAATCAAAACAGTAAGGCATTGGCATAAAAACAGACATACAGATCAGTGGAATAGAACAGAGAATACAGAAATAAACCCACACTCTGTGGTCAATTAATTTACAACAAAGGAAACATATACAATGGGAGGAAGGACAGTCTCTTCAATAAATGGTGCTGGGAAAACTGGACCACTTTCTTACACCATATAAAAAAATCAATTCAAAATGGATTAAAGACTTGAGTGTAAGACATGACTCCATAAAATTCCTAGAAGAAAAGAGGTGGTAAGCCCCTTGACATCAATCTTAAAGATGACTTTTTAGATCTGGCAACAGGAGCAAAAATCAACAAGTGGGTCTGTATCAAACTAAAAAGCTTCTGCATTGCAAAGGAAATCATCAATATAATAAAAAGGCAACCTATTCAATGGGAGAAAATATTTACAAATCGTATCTCTGGTTATATCCAAGGGGTTATATCCAAAACACATAAAGAACTCATAAAACTCAACACCAAAAAAGAATCCAATTGAAAAATAAAATGGGCAGAGGATCTAAATAGACATTTATCCACAGAACACATACAGATGGACAACAGGTATATGAAAAGGTGCTCAACATCGGTAATCATCAGGGAAATGCAAATCAAAACCACAGTGAGATATCACCTCACGCTTGACAGAATGGCCAGTATCAAAAAGACAAATAACAAGTGTTGGTGAGGATGTAGGGAACCTTTGTGCACTGTAATTGGGAATGTAAATTGGTGCAGCCACTATGGACACAGTATGGAGAGTCCTTAAAAAATTAAAAATACAGGGGCGCCTGGGTGGCTCAGTTGGTTAAGCGACTGCCTTCAGCTCAGGTCATGATCCTGGAGTCCCGCGATCGAGTCCCGCATCGGGCTCCCTGCTCAGCAGGAGGTCTGCTTCTCCCTCTGCCCTCTTCCCTCTCGTGCTCTCTGTCTCTCATTCTCTCTCTCTCAAATAAATAAATAAAATCTTAAAACAAAACAAAACAAAAAACAAAAAAAAAAAAATTAAAAATACAATGACCATGTGATCCAACAATACCACTTCTGGGTATTTATTGGAAAAAAACTAACTGGAAAAAATACATGCAGCCTATATTCACGATTATTTACAATAGCCAAGATACGGAAACAAGTGTTCACCAATGGACAAACTGATAAATATTAATAAAATATTATTCAGCCATAAAAAAGAATAAAATATTACCCTTTTTTTTGAAAGGGAGAAAGACAGCAGGAAGGGGCAGAGGGAGACAGAGACTCTTAAGCAGGCTCCACAGGCTCAATCTCACGACCTGAGCCAAAATCGAGTCGGGGGCTCACCCGACTGAGCCACCCAGGCATCCCAAAATCTTACCATTAACACCTAGACAGACTTTGAGAACATTATGCTAAGTGGAATAAGTCAGAGAGAACAACAAATACTGTATGATCTCACTTACATGTGGAATCTAAAAACAAAAACACAGGGGTGCCCGGTGGCACAGTCGGTTAAGGATCCCACTCTTGGTTTCAGCTCCGGTCATGATCTCAGGGTCGTGAGATCAAGACCCACATCAGGCTCCCCACTTAGGCAGAGTCTGCTTGAGACTCTCTCTCCCTCTGCCCCTCCCCATCGTGCACGCACACATTCTAAATAAATCCAAAAATAAATAAATAAATAAATAAAACAAAAACCCAAACTCATACAGAAAACAAATTGTTGGCTGCCAGAGGTGAAGGGTGGGGAAAATGGGTGAAGGGAGGTCAAAAGGTACAAACTTTCAGTTATAAAATAAGTAAGTAGTCAAAACAATCTTAAGAACGACTCTGGAGGCATAACACTCTCTTATTCAAAATATGTTACTTATTCAAAGTAAGTAAGTCATGGGGATGCAGCATACAATATGGTGACTACAGATCATAATACTGTAATACTGAATATTTGTAAGTTGCTAAGTAGATCTTAAATATCTATGATAAGTAAAGAAACTGTAACTATGTACAATGAAGGATGTTAACCAGACTTACTGTGGAAATATTTCACAATATATACAAATACCAAGCCATTATGTTGTACACCTGAAACTAATGTTACATGTCAATTATATCTCAATAAAAATAAGGAAAATAAAATGGTAAGACTTACAAAAGACATTAAAAATTACAGGAAATTAAGAGACAATATAAAGAAAACCAAAAGCTAGTTCTTTGAAATGATTAATGGAATTGGTAAATGACTAGTCAATCTAAGTGAGAAAAGACAGAGATTACTAATATGAGGAATAAAAGGAGGTGAAAATGAAAAAAACATTTGATAAAACCCAACACACACTTATGGTAACACACTAGGAATAGAGAGGAGGAGTTCCTATTTCTGAAAAAGAACATCTACGTGAAAATTGTAGTTAACATATTAATGGTGAGAGACAGTTGCTTTTCTGGTAAGATAAAGAACAAGGTAAGAAGTCTCTTCTCATCACTCCTATTCTTTATTGTCCTGGAAGACCTAGCTAATGCAGTAGATAACAAAAGGAAATAAAAGTTATATAGATTGGGAAGCAAAAAATAAACCTGTGAGTTACATAACACATGGTTTTCTATGTAGAATATCTGATAGATTCCCCAACAATTTCAGAGATCACTCTGAAAATTAATAACAGCATAGCAAGGCTGAAGGATGCAGAAGTCAACTGCTTTCCAATAGACCCACACAAATGTAGTCAACTGATCGTTGACAAAGGACAAAAAGGCAATTCATAAAGTCTTTTTTTATTTTATTTTTAAGATTTTATTTATTTGAGAGAGAGAATGAGAGAGAGAGAGCACATGGGGGGGGGAGGGTCAGAGGGAGAAGCAGACTCCCTGCCGAGCAGTGAGCCCGATGCGGGACTCGATCCTGGGACTCCAGGATCATGACCTGAGCTGAAGGCAGTCGCTTAACCAACTGAGCCATCCAGGTGCCCGAGAAAAAGTCTTTTTTTAAAAAAGATTTTGAGGGGGCGCCTAGGTGGCTCAGTCGTTAAGCGTCTGCCTTCGGCTCAGGTCATGATCCCAGGGTCCCGGGATCAAGCCCCGCATTGGGCTCCCTGCTTGGCGGGAAGCCTGCTTCTCCCTCTCCCACTCCCCCTGCTTGTGTTCCTGCTGTTGCTCTCTCTGTCAAATAAATAAATAAAATCTTTAAAAAAAATAAAAAAGATTTTGAGAGAAGAGCGCATGCATGAGCGGGGGTTTGAGGGCACAGGGAGAGGGAGAAAGATAATCTGAAGCAGGCTCTGGCGGAGTGTGGAGCCCAACGTGGGGATCAATCCCATGACCCTGAGACCATGACCTGAGCCGAAATTAAGAGTTGGACACTTAACTGACTTAGCCACCCAGGCTCCCCGAGAAAAAGTCTTTTCTAGAAAGAGTGGATATCCACATGCAAAAGATAAACCAAAAAAACCAAAAAATGAATTTAGACACTGACCTTAACACCTCTCCCAAAACTTAACCAAAAATATATAGTAAATCTAAAGTTAAAAACTCCTAAAATATGGGGCGCCTGGGTGGCTCAGTCGTTAGGCGTCTGCCTTCGGCTTGAGTCGTGATCCCAGGGTCCTGGGATCGAGCCCCACATCAGGCTCCCTGCTCGGCGGGAAACCTGCTTCTCCCTCTTCCACTCCCCCTGCTTGTGTTCCCTCTCTCGCTGTCTCTCTGTCAGATAAATAAAATCTTAAAAAAAAAACAAAACTCCTAAAATATAACATAGGAGATGATCCTGGGTTAACTAATGAATTTTAAGATACAACACCAAAAGCAAGACCCATGAAAGAAAAATAATGGAAAGCTTCATTTCATTAAAATAAAAACCCTGTTCTACAAAAGAGAGTGGTAAGAAAATGAACAGTCACGGGGCGCCTGGGTGGCTTAGTCGGTTAAGCATCTGCCTTCGGCTCAGGTCATGATCCAGGGTCCTGGGATCGAGCCCCGCATTGGGTTCCCTGCTCAGTGGAGAGCCTGCTTCTCCCTCTTCCTCTAATGCTCCCCCTGCTTGTGCTCTCTCTCTCTCGCTTGCTCTAACTCAAATAAATAAAATCTTTGCAGAACAGTTATCTGATAAAGGACACACAAAATGTCCAAAGAATTCTTAAAACTAAGACAAACAATCCAATTAAAAATGGGCAAATGATCTGAACACGTATCACCAAAGATAATACAGACTGCAAATAAGCATATGAAAAGTTGTTTAACTTCAAGTATCATTAGGGAATTATAAATAGAACATAAATGGATATCACTAGACACTTACTACAATGGATACAATTCAAAACAGTCAGAACACCAAATACTGGTGAAGATGTAAACCTACAGGAATCCTCATTCATTGTTGCTAGGAATGGAAAATGGTATGCCTACTTTGGAAGACAGTCAGTTTCTTATAAAACTAAACATACTCTTACCAGAGGATCTAGTGATCATACTCGGTATTTACCCAAATGAACCGAAACTCTGTACTCACACAGAAACATGCAAATGAATGTTTATGGATGTTTTATTCATAACTGCCAAGAGTTTAGCAAAATATCCTTCAATAGTAGAATGAATAAACAACCTGTTGTATATGTATCTGATAAATATTGTTTAGTGATAAAAAGAAATGAAGGATAAAGCCAACAAAAGACAAGGAGGCAACTTGAAAGCATATTAAGTAAAAGAAGACACTCTGACAAGGCTAAATACATTGTTTTCAAGTATATGACATTCTGGAAGAGACAAAACTATTAGCCAGTAAGAAGATCTTTTGGTGAAAGACAGGGGTGTTGGAGGGAAGGCTGATTATTAAACAGGTGGAACACAAGATATTTTTAGGAAAAGGAGAGACTATTCTATATGATGTCGAAATGATGAACACAGGGGTGCCTGGGTGCAGCAGTTGGTAAAGCATCCAACTCTTAGTTTCGGCTCAGGTCGTGATCTCAGGGTCCTGGGCGGGAGCCCAGCACTGGGCTCCATGCTCAGCACGGAGTCTGCTTGAGATTCTCTCTCTCCCTCCCCTTCACCCCACCTCCCCCCACACATGCACGCACTCTCTCTCCAAAATAAATAAATCTTAAAAAAAAGGAAATGATGGACACCTGTCATTATACCTTTGCCAAAACCCATTGATTGTATATAACGCTAAATGTCTATGTCCACATAAACAGCAGACTTCGATGCATGACTACTGGTTCATCAATTGTAACAAACATACCACAGTAACAGGAGATGTAAAAAATACTCCAAACTGTGGATGCAAAGGGGTCAGGTGGGAACTCTGTACTTTGTGATCAGTTTTTCTGTAAACAAAATGCTCTAACAAAAACCTGAACTCTCGTCATTTCATATCTTAAAATTTTTTTCTGAAGTCTACTAGTTTCTTATGAATTGTAATCCTTAGCATGCAATTAATATAGAAGAAGCAAACTTATATACAATATATTTTACTGCTTAATAGTGTTTTCAACTTTTGCTACTTTAAATTTAATTTTAAATTAATTTAAACTTTTTTACATAGGAAATCATTCTAAGATTTAATTCCTTAAGCACTAATGGGTATAAAACTGCAACCCATAAAAAATGAAAAATTTTAACTAACTAAAGGGACAAGGGAAATCACAGTTTGTCCCTCCACTATATTTCACACTAAGAATATTGTCAGGAATGAATAGCATGTTGCACTGCATTAGAGGGCTGCATTCATTCATTCATTCATTCATTTTAAAATATTTTATTTTATTTATTTGACAGCGAGAGAGACAGCAAGAGAGGGAACACAAGTAGGGGGAGTGGGAGAGGGAAAAGCAGGCTTCCCGCCGAGCAGGGAGCCTGATGCAGAGCTCGATCCCAGGACCCTGAGATCATGACCTGAGCCGAAGGCAAATGCTTAACTACTGAGCCACCCAGGAGCCCCAGGGGGCTGCATTTAAACCCTGAAACCTACTAGGACTTTTAAAGATTTACATAAGCTTGGGTAGTTTTTCTGACATCAATTAAAACAGAAATTCATTTGCCTTAAAAAATAGTATAGACTTTTAAATGTCAAAGTTCCCTGGAGACATGCACATACAAAAAACTCTATATATGAAAAAAGAGGGGCGCCCAGTGGGCTCAGTCAGTAGAGCATGCGACTCTTGATCTCGGGGTTGTAAGTTCAAGTCCCACATTGAGTGTAGAGATTTCCTAAAAATAAAATCTTTATATTAAAAAAAAACAATAAAAATGAAAAATGTGCCCGAGAACTTCAATATGCCCGTCTCACAGCCTGAGATTGTTGCCTAAAAGGAATAAAAATTCCGTTTGGTTTCAAGATTTTCTTGCCTCACACATTTTTCTCAACTTACATCTTCAAAGCCCAAGAAATAAAAAATCTTACCCATTCAGACAGCAAATAAAACTGCAAACTACTAAGGGAAACTAGACTGAAAAGACTGGAATATTCAACAGATAAAAAAGAATGCCAAGGAAAGAAATGCAAACATTCAAATCAGCTCAGATAAGCAGGCTGCTTACCCAGAGTTAAGAAGGAAAACCCATATTCAGAAATTACACACACTGCCAAGCCGGGTTCCAGACATT
This sequence comes from Leptonychotes weddellii, assembly GCF_054177405.1. Lineage (NCBI taxonomy): Eukaryota > Metazoa > Chordata > Mammalia > Carnivora > Phocidae > Leptonychotes > Leptonychotes weddellii. The sequence continues at coordinate 1,304 of NW_027791742.1, read as the reverse complement.
CCCAGTTTAGACAGCACCTCCACAGTGGGTCAGCCTCTGGTGAACGAGGGCGGGCACGGACACCTGAGCACCTGCAGGAATGAACTCTGCGAGCCCCGCACGACCCTCTCTCCCGGCAGCTTACAGGAACTCCCTTCCCCAAGGTTTCCAATATTACACATGAGGAAACTCTCAGGCAGATTCAGTTTAAGGTTGTGGCCCAAAATGAACTCCCAAATTCATAAACATTTTGTCCAGGAGACAGAACTCTGGACTTTCACAGAGCTTCTCAAAACACAAATTATACTGAGTGCACCTCTATCATGGATGCAAAACCCAAACATGTAAAAACATCTAGGCCTAAGGAAACTCCCTTTGCCTTTGCCAGCTCAAAATGGCCTTAGCTTGGAGTCACTGGCCTCAGGCCTCTGCTCCCCAATCACAGTGCTTTGCACCACCATTGATAATTTAAATGACAAACCCAGTGGTTCAAGAATCCCGCAAAATCTCACACACCCAGTGTTTATGTGTAAAGGAGGAAAGAAAATTTTAAGCAATTTTACTAGTTCAACAAGAAAACCAACTTTTTACTACCAGAAAATGAAGATGTCAATTATCTCCAAGAAAAGAAATTGACTTGTAAACAACTGTATTGGAATACTTAATGTTACAGGTCTAGGCCCTGATATGCCATTTAAAATCACCTGAAAGAACGTACCTCAGAATATTACTATGCCCACTTAGAAGAAAAAAGGGAACAAATTTTAACAAATAGAAAGTAATTTTTTTTTTCTGAAATTCGCCTTTTTGGAAATACTTTATACTATCCCCCAAGCTAAGTCTCAAGTGAATAAATCTTTTCAGGGTGACAAATGCAAGGAGGGGCAATGCTGACAGGACAGATCACCCAGGAAAGTTTTCAAGAACCTCCCACTCACTCAAAGGACTTCCGATAGGACATCAGTGTCCAGGAAAGATCCTGGGGGGAGGGGCACAAGGATTTCATAAAACAGTTCCAGGTGATTATTCTCTTTCTAATCATGTAAAATACCCAAAAAAAGAAGTCTTTCAAAAGAGCCATTCATGGCTCTGTGGATAAATGATAAAATACTGCGTAATTTGAAACGCATCATGGAGAACAAATAGTTAATAATGATGTTATGAACTGGAGAGGAAAGATGGCGTTTCGGAATGCAGGGAAAGATCTGGAAATTTAGGCATTTATTGCCAGTCCTATGAAGAGCTAGGCAAGGGGCACAGGGTCGCGGCTTTGAGACCCTACTCCCCAAACGTTTGGAAAAGTGAGAAGAAAGCGGGTAACCCGG
>NW_027791741.1:0-1300 GCF_054177405.1 Leptonychotes weddellii | reverse complement strand
AAGAAGAAGAAGGTAGCAGGAGGGGAAGAATGTAGCAGGAGGGGAAGAATGTAGCAGGAGGGGAAGAGTGAACGGGGGGAAATCAGAGGGGTAGACGAACCATGAGAGATGATGGACTCTGAAAAACAAACTGAGAGTTCTAGAGGGGAGGGGGGTGGGAGGATGGGTTAGCCTGGTGATGGGTATTGAGGAGGGCACATTCTGCATGGAGCACTGGGTGTTATGCACAAACAATGAATCATGGAACACTACATCTAAAACTAATGATGTAATGTATGGGGATTAACATAAGAATAAAAAAATAAAAATAAAAATAAAAATATATGTATAAAAAAATAAAAAAATAATAAAAAAAGATTTTAGGTGCATGATTAATAATGTGATAGAAAGTTAAGGATCAAAACCATAGCCAGATAGTAAATTTGAGGCTAATATGAAGCGTTATATTAATTAATCTATATAGGAAGCATTTTGGTTAATTAATGAAAGATATGTCAGTAGGAAGTCATTCTAAAGACAAATGTTGGAGATATTTAAAGCTCTTATTTCAAGTTTTTGTGGTCTCTAAGCATTTATTTTATTGTTATTAGTTAATTGATGAATTAGTCAATAAAATCATGTAGACGTTAATGACTATAATGAGGCCCAAATGTGACTGCTCATGTATGAATCTGGAACTCTGAGGCAAACATGGAAATTAATTAGTCTGTTCCCTCTTTTGGAACTGTTTCAGTGAAGAAATGTCTGGAATGTAAAATGATCATATTCTCATAGTGATTTTATGGACATAGATTTGTTGTTATTAATAGAATAATGATGGAACTATTAAACAAATACAAATAAATATGTAAAGAAAAAGAGGGCGGAATATTGTCTAACAATTAAAGTTTGTGGTGAGGCAAGAGATATTAGTAATAACCATTGAAAACGGTGATACCCATTAAGAGATAAATGGACAAAGTTCTCACTTCTTTGAGGTCACATATACTCTGATAAGGAAGAGTGAATTTTATCCATTTTGGTAGTGAAATTGAGTTTTTCCTTTTGTAATATAAAAATATATACATATTAAAAAAAAAGAAATACTGACTATATGAAATATGGGGAGCAAGGATCAATGGCAATTAAGTCTCAGTTTTTTTCTCTCACTTGCTCTGCTCTGTCTCCCTCAGGATGGATGCACTGGAGCTGATTAAAGCATCTTCTACGGTCGTGAGCTCCTGGTTACCTCTATATAAGAAGAGGACAGAGGTTAATGTGAGAAATAGTTAAAATTCCTTTCTTGGTTTCCATGTGTTTT
>NW_027791740.1:0-286 GCF_054177405.1 Leptonychotes weddellii | reverse complement strand
GATAAAATTAATAGAGGGTTTGGGAGGTAAAGTTAGGAAATTCTCTAAAAATATAAAATTAAAAAATCAAGGAGATAGAAAATACGAGAAAAAAGTTAAAAGACATAGAGAACTGATCCAAGACGTCTGATATCCAACAAGTAAGAGTTACAGAAAGATAGAGCAGAGATATCAGAAGGGAGGAAATTTTTTAAAAAGAGTAAACATTTTCAGTGATAAAAAGAATAAAAACTTTTAAATTAAATGACTTAGCAAGTATAAATGGGAAGGAAAAAGCCTTAAGTCT
>NW_027791739.1:0-286 GCF_054177405.1 Leptonychotes weddellii | reverse complement strand
ATAAATAAATAAAATCTTTTAAAAAAAAAAAAAAGGAAATTATGGTTATATGAGAGAAAATGTATACATAATTTGCTAATCATTCTATGTAGCATCATTTACATAGTGTTGACCTCTCATTTCCTCATTCCTACCCTGCAGGAACCTTCTGCTTCCCGCAAAGAGGTTCTTCCAAACCTCCCTTGAACACCTCAAATGCACTCTCCTCTGTTTTTCCTCTCACAATGTGCCCATTGTCTGGGATGCCTCCCCTTCTCATCCTCACCTCAGTCTTCAAGATCTAACT
>NW_027791738.1:0-286 GCF_054177405.1 Leptonychotes weddellii | reverse complement strand
TTTCCCTCCCTCTGTAGTTCCAGCACAAGTCTCAGGGCTGACTCTCGTTGGTCTCAGCTGGGGTCACATGCCCATCCTGGACCAACCCCTGGGGCTAGGGGAACAGAATGTGCTGATTGGCCAGGCCCAGGTCATGTGATCTCCATGGCAGCCCAGCCAAACCACAGGGACTGGAATGGGGGAGTGGACTGTTTTTTTTTGTTTGTTTGTTTTTGTTTTTTGTTTGTTTTTTTAAGATTTATGTATTTATTTGAGAGAGAGAGAGTGTGCACCAAACAAGGTGGAG
>NW_027791737.1:0-286 GCF_054177405.1 Leptonychotes weddellii | reverse complement strand
TGTTTCTCTTTATATGATAAATGCAACATATATGTATATATGGAGAGAGAGATAGAGAATATATGTATACCTGGGTAAAGGGAACATGGGTGTTCTATGTACTATTTTCATTCTTAAAATTTTCTATAGGTTTAAAATGATTTTCAAGTAAATTTTTTTTTTTTGTTCATCCAAGGATGTTTATTTATTTATTTTTTTTTATTTTTTTAATTCTTATGTTAATCCCCTACATTACATCATTAGTTTTAGGTATAGTGTTCCATGATTCATTGTTTGTGCATAACAC
>NW_027791736.1:0-286 GCF_054177405.1 Leptonychotes weddellii | reverse complement strand
GAGAAGCAGGCTTCCCGCGGAGCAGGGAGCCCGATGTGGGGCTCGATCCCAGGACCCTGGGATCATGACCTGAACTGAAGGCAGAACCTTAACGACCGAGCCACCCAGGCGCCCCATGATTAGGTTTTAATATCCAGAATATATTAAAAAAAAACTCTTGCAAGCTCATAAACAAATAGACAACCCGATTTAAAAATAGGCAAAACAATGAATAGACATTTCTCCAAAGAAAAAATCTACAAATGACCAACAAGCATGTGAAAAGATGATTAATATTTGCAGTCAT
>NW_027791735.1:0-286 GCF_054177405.1 Leptonychotes weddellii | reverse complement strand
TAAATAAGCCATGTTTATTAAAAAACAGTGTGTTTCCTGAACAGCAGGGTGGAAGGGATCTTTTGAATTATGAAATCAAATCAGCTTTAGAATATTATCCTTGACCTTTGCCATAAACCCTCTAATTGTTCCAAGGAAAACCAGTCTGCTTCAGTGATGAGTAATAAAAACAGAACCAGCATAGAATATAAGCAAAGATACTGAGAAAAAGGCAAAGAAGGGAATAATAAGAGATGTAAATCTCTAATAAGAGATGCAGATCTCTCACTAGAAATAGTAGCCAAAG
>NW_027791734.1:0-286 GCF_054177405.1 Leptonychotes weddellii | reverse complement strand
TTCAGAAGTATACTACCATTCTTTTGTATTTTATTTGAACAACTGTGTCATTATGCCATTTCAATATTCTAGTTCTAAACCCCACCCACTCTGATCTCAAGATAATAATCACATCCTTACCTAATATGTCAATTTCACTTTCTTCATTATATTTTTTTTACTTTTTTTTATTATGTTATGTTAATCACCATACTTTACATCATTAGTTTTTGATGTAGTGTTCCACAATTCATTGTTTGCATATAACACCCAGTGCTCCATGCAGAACATGCCCTCTTTAATACCC
>NW_027791733.1:0-286 GCF_054177405.1 Leptonychotes weddellii | reverse complement strand
TATAGATTAGAGAACATGGAGATCAAAGTTTCTGTCCTTGAGGACAGAGGGGAAAATAGAAAATTCAAATTCTGAGATTAAATAGAAATGAGAACGGTATACAAGGTATTTATCTCTCAAAGAAGAATGCTCTATAAAATTAAATAATTTAAGAGTTAAGATTTGAAAAGAACTTGTGTTTGAAACTATGGAAGAGACAGTAATAAGTTAACTATTTCAAAGACAGAAAGATATTAGCTGTACTTCTTTGAACAGATTCTCATATATCACAAGTTTGAAAAACATT
>NW_027791732.1:0-286 GCF_054177405.1 Leptonychotes weddellii | reverse complement strand
GAGGGAGGACGGCCCCCTCCCCGCACATGGCCCAGGCCTGGTGTCAGCCCTCCCGAGAGCCTGGGGCAGCAGAGAAGGGGCAGTCACCCCCTGTTCGTTCGTTCATTCAACACATGCTGGGGGGGCGGGGGCTCCCACTCAGCAGGTGGGGATGACCTCACTTCACGGTAGTTGGAGGATTAATTCGAAGGTGCTGGGAGGGCCTGGCCTGGCCTGGCTCAGAGGGTGAAGTCACTAGGGTGTCCTCTCAACCTGGGTCCTGCGGGAGTCATGCAAGTTCTGAGTC
>NW_027791731.1:0-286 GCF_054177405.1 Leptonychotes weddellii | reverse complement strand
AGCCATGCAGCTGAGGTCCTCTGAGTCCCCAAACCACACTCCAATATACTTCATACTGTTTCTAGTTAGAAGCATAAAGCAATTTTTTTTTTCAAAGATCTTATTTATTTATTTGACAGAGAGAGACACAGCGAGAGAGGGAACACAAGCAGGGGGAGTGGGAGAGGGAGAAGCAGGCTCCCCGCAGAGCAGGGAGCCCGATGCGGGGCTCGATCCCAGGACCCTGGAATCATGACCTGAGCCGAGGCAGATGCTTAACGACTGAGCCACCCAGGTGCCCCTGCTT
>NW_027791730.1:0-3257 GCF_054177405.1 Leptonychotes weddellii | reverse complement strand
CACTTGTCTCATCATCCTGGTTATAACTCTCTATGCCAGTGGTTCTCATCCAGCGATGGTGTCGTCCCCGGAGACACTGGTCAGCGTCTGGAGAGATTTTTGGTTGTCACAGGTGGGATGGAGGTGGGACAGGCACCTAGTGGGTGGAGACCTGGAATGCTGCCAACACATCCTTACAATGCCCAGGACAGTTTCCTCCTTGTCTTCCCAACAAAGAATTATCTTGACCTAGGGGCGCCTGGGTGGCTCAGTCGTTAAGCGTCTGCCTTCAGCTCCGGTCATGATCCCAGGGTCGTGGGTTCAAGCCCCCCCATCGGGCTCCCTGCTCGGCGGGAAGCCTGTTTCTCCCTCTCCCACTCCCCCTACTTGTGTTCCCTCTCTTGCTGTGTCTCTCTCTGTCAAATAAATGAACAAAATCTTGAAAAATATGTATATATTAAAAAGAATTATCTTGACCTAAATGTCAGTTGTATGGTGGTTGAGAAACCCTGTTTTAGAGGGCGCATGGACACTTCATCAGCTGGCATGGAGGGACACCTGACATCATCACTGCATTATTTCTGCTCTTTCTTGTCTCCTGATTGTTGCTGAGGAAATATCTGGGTTTAGTGCTGAATCTTAACACCTCACCCCCTAATTGTTACTAATTTCCCCTTTCAACAGAGTGAGCATGCAGCCCTGAGTAGGCAGCAGGAACTCACTGGGAATTAAGATCATTTTGATTTCATTGCTGTGTCTTCAGGGTGACCTGCCATCAAGGCCAGTGATTCCGGTTTCCACTTACTAAAGTGATAATAGATTCCCTTGTTGAAGGAATCTAGGAAAAATAAAAGTGGGTCACTTTTAGGAAAAGTGATTAATAATAGTCACAGCCTGCTCAGGTCCTTGGAGCACTGTCCCAGGCACTCTTCCTGCTCCGCCCATATAATCTCATGGCCTCCCAGTGCTCAGGAAATCAGGAAGTCTCAGCCACTGTAGTGAGTCCCCCATACAGCTTAATTTACTCAGTATGGAACATACTTCATTTTTTTTTAAGATTTTATTTATTTGACAGAGAGAGAGCAAGAGAGGGAACAAGCAGGGGGAGTGGGAGAGGGAGAAGCAGGCTTCCCGCTGAGCAGGGAGCCCCATTCGGGACTCGATCCCAGGACCCTGAGATCGTGACCTGAGCCGAAGGCAGACGCTTAACGCTTAGCCACGCAGGCGCCCCAGAACATACTTCGTTTTATGAAGCTGTTCTCTGGTTTGTTTTTTTCCTTGTAGTAAAAATCCTTTTTATGTTTAATGTTGTTGACAGTGTACAGTATTTGATGTTTCTGTAAATGTCTGTCTGGGACCATATCACTGTGTAGGATTCTCAGTTTTATTATTTCTTAGTAGTTACGAAATGCTGAAGTCTGGAGTCCCTAAGTCTGTCCCTCCCCAGGCCCCTGTCCTCTGAGGATGAATCTTCATGCTCATGTCCCTACCTCACCACCACCGTCCACTTGGTCTGGGGCTGCTGTCCACACACAAGGGTGTTTGCTGTTTCCTCCTTAGTGTCGTGTTTAGGAGACAAAGGTCCAGAGCCAGATCCTTGATGTTCAGTCCTAGCTCTGCTCCTTAAAATTGTGGCTACAGGCAAGTTACCGAACCTGTCTGCCTGGGTGTGCTCACTGGTAAATTGGGGTAATATATACTTCAGTATATACTTCCTGGGACTGTAGCAAGGATAAATGGGTAACTTATGAACAGGATTCAGAACAATGCGTGGTGTGACCAGGTTATGTGCAGTCTAGCTGCTGAGAATTTCGCTGCCACCACTGTTGTTTCTCTCATCATGATCTTCATCATCCTTATGGAGGGTGGGCTCAGCACCTCTGGAACAATGATGTGTAGCTTTGTGGTAAAACAGCATAGAGAGCTAGACCTGGGTTTCCATTTTGGCTCAGCAATTCACCAGTTCTTTGCTCTTGGGCAGATCACATTATCTGCCTGAGCCTTGGTTTCTTCATCTACAAAATGGTGCTGATGGCAATATGTACTTGCTGAAGGTGCTGTGAGGAAATCCTAAGATAGAATCCTCATTTTGTCTATGGCCTATAGGAAGAACAATACAAAATTGTGCTTAGGATCTAGAAAAAGAGCTAGATCAGTGAAGACAAATATCTTCTTTTGAATGAATAAGTCAGTATTTTAAGTGTGTAAGTTGTAATTTATTTCAATTTTGAAATGATACAATGCATTTAAGTTGCTTGACACAGTCCCTTATGATTATGGTTATTTATGATTACAGTTTGTATTTATATTATGGTATTTCTGACTGTATATATTGTTTTTTTTACTTACTGTGAGGAAAATAACTCCCTGGCAGTATGGCATGCCTTTCGTTTCTGGGTTTGCATGTTAGCATTTTGTGTGGATGGGAGCAGTTTTATTCCAAGATCTTGTTTACAGACTAGATTGAAGGATTTTATTTTTTTCACAAAAATCCTAGTGTCTTCTTTCTTTTTCTGTGAACAGGGTGTCCTGTTCCTAGACCTGAGCTGATCTACCAGCTGGAGCACGGGCAAGAGCTGTGGACAGTGAAGAGAGACCTGTCTCAAATCACCTATCCAGGTAGGAGCCAAGATGTGGGCAGGTGGGAGACCCTGCAGGCTCAAGACCAGGAGGAGACCACTGGCCCCGGTTCCCTGGGGAAGCTTCTTGTTCTGGCCTCTCTGGGGGTTTGGAAACCACGGAGCCCTTTGACCCGAAGTCAGCATGCCTGGCAAGAGACCCAGAATGTTGCTCACTCCTTCCACCTCCCAAGTTACAGTGAATGGTCCTGTCACCCAAGCGGGTTAGAGACTGAGTACAGCCTCAGAGAATTGCTCACACCTCCTAACCTCCTAACACCTCCACACCTCCTCACACCTCCACACTTCATAACACACACAAAAAAAATAACAGAAGGAATATACAAAGAATCCCTGCAAATCAAAAAGAAAATGCAAACCAGTTAAGAGAAAAATAGATATTTATCATGAAATGACATTTCAAAGGAGAAAATACAGACTGACCAATAATCATATAGTCAGGTGCTAAAGGTCCTCAGTCCCCACATCTGGCCATGCCCCAGTCCTGTGCATTGCACATCTTGTACATCTCCTGAATCCCATCACTTGCACCACCTTCCTCAGACCCGTCCCCACGCTCCGTGCACGCTCCCATCATCTTTTCTCTGGGGGACGCTACTAGTCTCCTAACCGGCCTCTGCATCTGCTGGTGCCTCTAGT
>NW_027791729.1:0-286 GCF_054177405.1 Leptonychotes weddellii | reverse complement strand
TAGTTTCTCTGAACTCCCCCAGGCGTCCTGACTAGTGCGAAGAGGCGTTCCTCAGCATATTTCAGCAGCAAAGTGACATCTTGGAACCGGCTGTCCTCTCCATCTCGCTCTATTGACCCAGGTGTGTCCACCGTGAAGGGACACCGAGGCCTGGCCCAGGGTCAATAGAGCGAGATGGAGAGGACAGCCGATTCCAAGACGTCACTTTGCTGCTGAAATATGCTGATTTAAAAGAATCAAAGAGAGTGGTTTATTTATTGCCCAAGTCATTTGAAATGGAATTAGG
>NW_027791728.1:0-286 GCF_054177405.1 Leptonychotes weddellii | reverse complement strand
CCCGGGAAGCTTCAGTGAAGCGGCAATGCCTCCAAGAGGCGTGTGCAACTGTGAACCCAACTGGGCTCGCCATTGATGATCTTGTCATTGTTTCAGGATCTCAGTCATTCAGCAGCACGAGCTGAGTTTTTAGCGCAGTGGTCAGGAAGTCTGCCGTGTCTGTCCTTGTCGGAAGAGAATATAGACTTGAGCTTTCCATTGTATGACATTGAGCTTCCCTAGACTATCAGCCTTGGCTTGGCCCTTCATCCTGTTCTATAACAACAGCTGGTCCCTGAAGGTTTTG
>NW_027791727.1:0-286 GCF_054177405.1 Leptonychotes weddellii | reverse complement strand
AAGAAGAAGAAGAAGATAGCAGGAAGGGAAAAATGAAGGGGGGGAATCAGAGGGGGAGACGAACTACGAGAGACTATGGACTCTGAGAAACAAACTGAGGGTTCTAGAGGGGAGGGAGTCGGGGATGGGTTAGCCTGGTGATGGGTATTAAAGAGGGCACGTTCTGCGTGGAGCACCGGGTGTTATACGCAAACAATGAAATCATGGAACACTACATCAAAAACTAATGATGTAATGTAATCACTAATGGTGATTAATATAACATAATAAAAAATTTTTTTTTTTT
>NW_027791726.1:0-286 GCF_054177405.1 Leptonychotes weddellii | reverse complement strand
TGTATCCATATTTATATATATATAAACTCTTAAAAGTCAACAACAATAGGGCACCTGAGTGGCTCAGTCGTTGAGCGTCTGCCTTCAGCGCAGGTCATGATCCCAGGGTCCTGGAATAGAGCCCCACATCGGGCTCCCTGCTCTGCGGGAAGCCTGCTTCTCCCTCTCCCACTCCCCCTGCTGTGTTCCTGCTCTCGCTATCTCTCTCTCTGTCAAATAAATAAATAAAATCTTTTAAAAAAAAAGAAGTCAACAACAATAAAAAGACAAACCAATTTTAAAAAGG
>NW_027791725.1:0-286 GCF_054177405.1 Leptonychotes weddellii | reverse complement strand
TGGACAATAAGAGTGAAGGGGTCAAAAGGTATAAACTTGCAGTTATAAGCAAGTCAGGGGGATACCATGCATGACATGGAGACTATCATCAATAATACTATATCCCATATTTGAAAGTTGCTAAGAGTAAATCTTAAAAGGGAAAAAAATTTTGTAACTATGTATGGCGATAGATGTTAACTTATTGGTGTAGTTTTTTTTTGTTTTTTTTTTTTTATTCTTATGTCAATCCCCATACATTACATCATTAGTTCTAGATGAAGCGTTCCATGATTCATTGTTCGTG
>NW_027791724.1:0-286 GCF_054177405.1 Leptonychotes weddellii | reverse complement strand
TGATCTTATCTACTACCCAATACAGCTTTTCATAACCATATACTATACTGAAAAACATATAAATAATATAAACTGATATTATTCCTGCCACTCCATAATTTCTTGAATAACATCCAAACTGGTCATCTCAGAATATAAATAAAGTCCAAATACTTCTGCATCACATTTTCTCTCCAGCCCTTCTAAAGGTTCTCACTGGGCCTTGGTACATGCTGCTTTCATGGCCCTAGAGAATCTCTACATGAGTTGATTCACAACCATGTGATAATGAGGATCACACCCAAAT
>NW_027791723.1:0-286 GCF_054177405.1 Leptonychotes weddellii | reverse complement strand
GAGGAGCTGCAGAGGAAGCTCCCGGCACCCAGGCCAAGGCGCTCCAGAACCTTCGGCATGGAGACCAGGGGCCGCCGCGAGGCTCACGGTCAGCAGCCAGTCCCAGCCCCCGCCCGACCTGGCAGCCCCGGGTTGAAGTGGGAGCCCCGGACGATGGACGGAGCCGGGACGCCCGGGGCGCTGTGAGGAGGGCACCCCCCCGGGCCGCGCCGGACCTGGCACAGGGAGAGCGTACGTCAGTGCGGAGCCTCTGGAAGGTGGCGGCTCTCGGTCACTGCAGCCACGG
>NW_027791722.1:0-286 GCF_054177405.1 Leptonychotes weddellii | reverse complement strand
TTTTTTTTTTTTAAAGATTTTATTTATTTATTTGAGAGAGAGAGAATGAGAGACAGAGAGCATGAGAGGGAGGAGGGTCAGAGGGAAAAGCAGACTCCCTGCCGAGCAGGGAGCCCGATGCGGGACTCGATCCCAGGACTCCAGGATCATGACCTGAGCCGAAGGCAGTCGCTTAACCAACTGAGCCACCCAGGCGCCCCCAACTATTCTGACTTCTAATCCCATAGATTTAGTTTTGTCTGTTTGAATTTTTATAAATGTAATTACACAGTGTGTAGTCTTCAGC
>NW_027791721.1:0-286 GCF_054177405.1 Leptonychotes weddellii | reverse complement strand
TTGAGTCAAACCATCTCTGAAACTTAGCCTACCTCTGAGCATCCTGGTATGTAAGTTAACAAATATTTATTGAGTCAAATTTTCAGTTGTTTACAACAGAATGAATCCTGGTACACCTGTATCAAGATTACTCTTGTCTGAAGGATCTGTACTCAGAAAACTATAAAATACTCATGAAAGAAATTGAGGAAGACACAAAAAATGGAAAAACATTCCATGCTCATGGACTGGAAGAATAAATATTGTGAAGATGTCAATGCTACCTAGAGCAATCTACACATTCAAT
>NW_027791720.1:0-286 GCF_054177405.1 Leptonychotes weddellii | reverse complement strand
GGGAGAAGCAGGCTTCCCACTGAGCAGGGAGCCCGATGTGGAGCTCGATCCCAGCACCCTGGGATCATGACCTGAGCCGAAGGCAGATGCCTAACGACTGAGCAACCCAGGCACCCCAGACGCAGAATTTTTTTAAAAAAGAATTTGAATTCCAGAAATATTTATGGTTAAGATAACATTTCCAAGTGTCAAAGGAAGGTTCATTTGCAACCCATGTGTTTCATAGGAGGAGTAAGAGCATTAATTGGAGGGTAAAGCTAGGGATCCAGGAAAGAAAGAGATAATG
>NW_027791719.1:0-3257 GCF_054177405.1 Leptonychotes weddellii | reverse complement strand
ATGAAATCTTGCCATTTGCAATGATATGGATAGAACTGGAGGGTGTTACGCTGAGCAAAATAAGTCAATCAGAGAAAGACATGTATCATATGATCTCACTGATATGAGGAATTCTTAATCTCAGGAAACAAACTGAGGGTTGCTGGAGTGGTGGGGGGTGGGAGGGATGGGGTGGCTGGGTGATAGACATTGGGGAGGGTATGTGCTATGGTGAGTGCTGTGAATTGTGTAAGACTGTTGAATCACAGACCTGTACCTCTGAAACAAATAATGCATTATATGTTAAAAAAAAAAAAAAGAAGAAGAAGAAGATAGTAGGAAGGGAAAAATGAAGAGGGGGAAATCGGAGGGGGAAATGAACCATGAGAGACTATGGACTCTGAGAAACAAACTGAGGGTTCTAGAGCGGAGGCAGGAGGTTAGGTTAGCCTGGTGGTGGGTATTAAAGAGAACACGTATTGAATGGAGCACTGGGTATTATACGCAAACAATGAATCATGGAACACTACATCAAAAACTAATAATGTAATGTATGGTGATTAACATAATAAAATTTAAAAAAAAAAGAAAAAAATGGAAAATGGGCAAAATGCCTGGAGACATTTCACCTAAGAAGACATATGAGTGACACACAAAAAAAATGTTCAACAGTACTAGCCATTAGTCAAATCAGAACACTATATACCTATTAGGACAGTTTAAAAAAAAAAAAAGTGACACGAAATACTGGAAAAATGTGGAGAAGCTAGTTCTTGCATATATTGCTGGTGGGAAAATGTAAAATGGTACACTCTGGAAAAAAGCTAAACATACACTTACCATTTGATCCAGCAATTGCATTCCTAGACATTTATCCCAGAGAAATTAAAAAATATGTTTCATGCAAAAGCCTGTCATGATTATTCTTAGCACTATACTTAGCACTAATACTTTGGGTATGTCCCTATACCCTGGGATCCTACTCAGCAATGAAAAGGAACGTATTTTTTATTTGACAGAGAGAGAGCGCACAAGCAGGGGGAGTGGCAGGCAGAGGGAGAAGGAGGCTCCTCGTGGAGCAGGAAGCCCGATGTGCGGCTCGATCCCAAGACCCCGGGATCATGACCTGAGCAGAAGGCAGACACTTAACTGAGCCACCCAGGCGCCCCAGAAAGGAACATGCTACTGATAGAAGCAACAACTTGGATGAATCTCAAGAGCATTACGTTGAGTAAAAAGAAAGCCAAACTGAGAAGGTCACATATTATAAGATATTATTTATATAACATTCTCAAAATGATCAGGTATAAATATTAAGAATAAATTAGCGGCTGCCAGGGTCAGGGGTGGTGGGGAAAGGAGTGGTCGTGGCTACTTCCCTGAGGTAGCACAAGGGAAATGTGGTGGTGGTAGAAAGAATTCTGCATTTTGATGGTGGAGGTAGGAAGATGAATCTACACCTGTGATGAAATGTCAGAACTATATACACATGTTCTACCAACATTAATTTCTGGGGTTTGATATTGTACTAATAATTATGGAAGATGTGACCACTGGGAGAAACTGCATGAAAGATACACAGGACCTCTCTGTACTTACTATCTCTGAACCTTCTGCAAATCTGTAATTATTTCAAAACAAGAAGTTTTAAATGTTACACACCAGGCCCAGATCGTGTTATAGGCAAGTTGTAATATTTTACTGTAAGTGTCCCAGAATAGAAAAATAAAACCTTTCTCTTCTCATTTTAATGAAGTATTATGATATGAACATCCCACAAGAACAATACAGGAAGAGAAAGAAGCCCAGCTGCACACCTGAATACAGATGTTACTAATACATTAATAAGCAAAATTCAACAATCTCTGGAATCCAAGGGATGTACTGAAGTATGAAAGATCATTCAGAACCCTTCTGGTGGGGTATCTAATAATTGCATTGGAAACATCTTGATCAAAATCCAGAGAAGGACAAGTGACATTGGCAAGATGGCAGGCCTAGAAGCCAAGACCCTCACTCCTCCATGGAAACACCAAATGTATAATAAAATGGACCAAAGTACTCCGTGAGAAGTCTAAAAGCAGCAGTATCATCCAAGTGAGTGCCCAACCAAGAAGAAGCTGACTTCAAGACAGTAGGGAATCCCATGGTGTTTTTGCTTGCCTGTTACAGTATGGTTTCAAGGAAGCCAACCAATTCCGGACTCCTTCCTCGGGATGGAAGGAAAAGTGTGGAACTTGGCTTATGATGTTCAGACTGGCCTGGGGGCTGCCAGAGGGGCAGGGTTCTGTCTCTTCTGTCTCTCCTGGCTCAGAGTGCTGATGAGAAGGGTGGCCTAGCCTGGATGTCAGGTTGGAAGTTGCTGAAAGCACTTATGGGTACCCATGCAAGAGAGGGCTGTAGGGAGTCTGCAGACCAGCAAGCGGCTAGGAGCAAGATTATAGGCAGAGGAATGCAATACTGTATCTAAACCGCTGAGAAGCAGGGGTGAGGCTCCTAGGGAAAGGAAAATATATAAAAGAAGCTGGGTATACTGGGGATGTGAAATTAAGGCACACACACAGGCCCAGGGAAGACACAACCCTCCAAAAATATTTGGGAGAACCCTGAGCCTTTATATCAGGCTGATCTGTGAAGGTGTTCCCCCCACGCGGGGACAGTCTACAAAGACTGGGAGAGGTGGAGGTCTTTTCAAATGCCCAGTCTCAACAAAAGATGACAAGACATACAAAGAAAGAGGGAAGGAGGGCCCATTCAAAGGAGTACAGAAAACCTCCAGAAATGAACTCTCAAGACCCATAGGCCTCTCTCACTTACATGGCAGAGACTTTAAAACAACTGTCCTAAATATGCTCAATCACCTGAAGGAGAAGGTGGGCAGACAACTAAATGAAATGAAGAAAATAACGTAGGAGCAAAATGAGAATATCAACAAAGAGAAAGAAACTTTAATAACCAAATTCTGGAGGTGAAAAATCCAGTAATTGACTTTATGCTGACTGCAGGAGATTTGCTTTAGATCTGAGGACACATAAAGGTTGAAAGCCAAAGGATGGAAAGAGATCGTCTATACATGCTGATAAGGGACAAATCAAATTTAAGAAAAAAAAAAACAAATCTATAAAGAACTCATCAAATTCAACACCCAAAGAACAAAGAATCCAATCAAGAAATGGGCAGAAGACATGAACAGACATTTTTCCAAAGAAGACATCCAAATGGCCAACAGACACATGAAAAAGAGCTCAATATCTCTCGGCATCAGGGAAATCCAAATC
>NW_027791718.1:0-286 GCF_054177405.1 Leptonychotes weddellii | reverse complement strand
GAACACGTTGCCAAATTCAAGGTCATGAAGGTCTTTCCTACGTTTTCTTCTTCTAAGAGATTTACAGTTTCAGCTCTTCAATGTAGGTCTCTGATCCATTTATTGCTGTCTTTGACCCACTGTGAGCTAATCCTTGTACATGGTACACGTGGATGTTGCATATGGCTGTCCAGTTTCCCCAGCACCATTTGTTGTTTTGTTTTTTTTTTTAATATTTTATTTATTTATTTGACAGAGAGAGACACAGCCAGAGAGGGAACACAAGCAGGGGGAGTGGGAGAGGGAG
>NW_027791717.1:0-286 GCF_054177405.1 Leptonychotes weddellii | reverse complement strand
TTGTGAGGAAGGAGGGCATGTTTATGGACAGTGGGGAGGGGCTCCTTTGAGAGGTATGGAAAAGTGACCAGCTCCGATCTGTGTTTTTAGGAGGATGACAACATGGTAGAGGAGCCAGAGTGTGAGGGAAAGAGACAATGATCAAAAGGATGCTGGGATTCTCACTGGAACTAAGACTCCTTCCCAAAGTTCAAGCACCAAGTGATCTTTTTTTTTTTCAAAATATATTCTTTTTTAAAAAATTTTTTATTGTTATGTTAATAACCATACATTACATCATTAGTTT
>NW_027791716.1:0-286 GCF_054177405.1 Leptonychotes weddellii | reverse complement strand
TCTTGTTTTTCTCTTCTACCAAAAATCTTTTATATTTTTGAAGAAAACAGATAATAATCAATGAATGTGTGGGTCATTGGAGCTTGATTTGAACAACTGAGAAAGACATTTGTGACTTGGGGAAATGGGAATATGGTGGCATGTTAAAGGTGGGCTAAAATTATGATTCAGGAAATGTTCTTAGAGATTGCTGGTGAAATACAATCGGTGCAATTTTGCTTTTATGATTTCCACTAGAGGACTCCAGCAAAAAAGGGGGAGGACACAGAGGGCAATAAATGAAGCC
>NW_027791715.1:0-286 GCF_054177405.1 Leptonychotes weddellii | reverse complement strand
TAGGAATTTAGAACTTTGTCAAAATTTTCATGCAACTAATTTTTAACATGAAATGAAGCATGATTGCTAGACTTGAATATTTGGGACGTAATTACTGATGTAAAGTCTCTAACTTCATTAAAATAGTAACAGCTAGATTATGATCTTAGTCAAATACATTATTCCAGAAGCAAAGATAAAATATCACAATTTCTCTAGCTTTTGGAGATGTATCTTGAAAGAAGTTGCTGTGGCCGATGTCAAAGAGGTTACTGCCTATGTTCTCCTCTAGGATTTTGATGGATTC
>NW_027791714.1:0-286 GCF_054177405.1 Leptonychotes weddellii | reverse complement strand
GTGTATCAGTTTCATTAACTGATATTTTATTAAGGGACATTTAAATTATTTTTAGTTTTTTTTCCTAATATAATTGATTATACTTGTAGATAAGTTTTTGTGTATTTGTGTGATAATCAGGTAATGAGGAGACATTCCTAGAAGTGGAATTTCTGGGTCAAAGATTATGCATGTTTTCAATTGGGTTATATATTATATATTTATATATAATTTATTATATATTTATATATAATTATATATTATATAATTGCCCTCCAAAAGGATGGTACATACATACTCATATAAG
>NW_027791713.1:0-286 GCF_054177405.1 Leptonychotes weddellii | reverse complement strand
GTGGAGAGGGGGCAAAGGAAGCAAGGCTGGCCCCCAGGTCTCTGGCTGGAGCCATGGGTGGGTGCTGGGGTGCAGAGCTGGTCGGTCGGGACCGATGCCAATGTGAGAGTGTGAGCAGATGCAAAGTGTTGAGGCCCTGCTGTCCTGGGGACTAGTCACAGCGATAAACAGCTGGGGTTTTTGTGCTCTGGTCAAGGTGCTGGCCAATGACAATCTAGGGACTTTTCTACACACGATATTTTGTCCTGACCCCCATACAAGCCCTGCTCCATCTGATGGTCGTGCC
>NW_027791712.1:0-286 GCF_054177405.1 Leptonychotes weddellii | reverse complement strand
GACAAGATCATCAATGGCGAGCCCAGTTGGGTTCACAGTTGCACACGCCTCTTGGAGGCATTGCCGCTTCACTGAAGCTTCCCGGGATGTCAGGGCACCTCCTCAAGTTCCACAAGCAAGTTGCTGCATCTTGCTTTCACCTTAGGCCTTATTGGGGCTTTTCCTGTTACCCAGGTCATGGTGCCGGGGAAGACAAAATACTCAGGCGCAAAGGATCTCCCTGAATGGTCAGGTAGAACAAGGGGGATGGTTACTCCTTGCCAAGTTCTACCTACGTGTATGTATG
>NW_027791711.1:0-286 GCF_054177405.1 Leptonychotes weddellii | reverse complement strand
TTAATTCGAATGATCATGACTAACCAAGCACCAAGTGGTTTTAACATTTAAATATATCTTTCTCTCCATACCTGTTCTCTTAGTAACGAACGTACCCCTACAGGTTCCAAGGAGGATTGTCTTCATCTCCAAATCTCTCTTGAATTCTTTTCTTTCCATCTCTTCCCATGGCCACTCCTTTCCTTCATTTCTTAAGTGGACTAGAATGGTGGTCTGCTCCTGCATCCCCACAGCTTAAGCCTCTCTCTCCTGTTCAGTATTTACTGGCAGAACCATTATACCTCAT
>NW_027791710.1:0-286 GCF_054177405.1 Leptonychotes weddellii | reverse complement strand
GTAAACTTTCTTCTGTGAGGACGGATCCTAATGAAATAATGAAAAGGAGCAGAAGATCTTCCTTATGTACAAGGATGTAACCTGGAAGCCACCGTCTCTCTTTAGGTCTGTTAATATTTGCTTTACGTATTTAGGTGCTCCTATGTTGGATGCATTAATATTTACAGATGTTATATCCTCTTGTTGGATTGACCCCTTTGTCATTATGTAGTGCCCTTCTTTGTGTTTTATTACAGTCTTTGTCTTCAAGTCTGTTTTGTCTGATGTAAGGATAGCTACCCCAGCT
>NW_027791709.1:0-286 GCF_054177405.1 Leptonychotes weddellii | reverse complement strand
TCGGACTTCTAACACTTGAATCTACAAGAGTTCCATCTAACCCAAATGGACTATAAATTCCTCCTTGATCTTGATGCTGTCTACTTATCAGTCTTCCTTGACGTCACTCTCCTATTTGCTTACTGCACTTGAACCATACTGACCTTTCATTTCCTATGTGTCAGCGGCTTCCCAACTTTACATATGCAGTCCCTCTGCCTGGAATTCCCTCTCCCTGATGCTTTACATGGTTGGCCCCTTTCAATATTTAGGTCTCCGATCAAATTTTACCTACTCACATGTTCCC
>NW_027791708.1:0-3258 GCF_054177405.1 Leptonychotes weddellii | reverse complement strand
CATTAGGGTAGCTCTACTTTTAATTTTTTATAATTTTTTTTTAAAGATTTTTATTTATTTATTTGAGACAGAGAGAATGAGAGAGAGAGAGCACATGAGAGGGGGGAGGGTCAGAGGGAGAAGCAGACTCCCCGCTGAGCAGGGAGCCCGATGCGGGACTCGATCCAGGGACTCCAGGATCATGACCTGAGCTGAAAGCAGTCGCTTAACCAACTGAGCCACCCAGGCGCCCTACTTTTAATTTTTTGAGGCACCTCCACACTGTTTTCCAAAGTAGCTATACCAACTTGCATCCCACCAACAGTGTAAAAGGGTTCCCCTTTCTCCACAACCTCTCCAACATTTGTTGTTTCTCGCCTTGTCAATTTTAGCCATTCTAACTGGTGTAAGGTGGTATCTCAATGTGGTTTTGATTTGAATTTCCCTGATGGCTAATGATGATGAACATTTTTTCATGTGTCTGTTAGCCATTTGTATGTCTTCTTCGGAGAAGTGTCTGTTCATATCTTCTTCCCATTTTTTGACTTATTTGTTTTTTGGGTGTTGAGTTTGAGAAGTTCTTTATAGATCTTGGATACCAGCCCTTTATCTGTAGTGTCATTTGCAAATATCTTCTCCCATTCCATGGGTTGCCTCTTTGTTTTGTTGACTGTTTCCTTTGCTGTGTAGAAGCTTTTTATCTTGATGAAGTCCCAAAAGTTCATTTTCACTTTTGTTTCCCTTGCCTTTGGAGATGTGTCTTGAAAGAAGTTGCTGTGGCTGACGTCAAAGAGGTTACTGCCCATGTTCTCTAGGGTTTTGATGGATTCCTGTCTCACACTGAAAGAAACTCTTTCATCCATTTTGAGTTTATCTTTGTGTATGGTATAAGAGAATGGTTGAGTTTCATTCTTCTGAATGTAGCCGTCCAATTTTCCCAACACCATTTATTGAAGAGACTTTTTTTCATTGCATATTTTTTCCTGCTTTGTTGAAGATTATTTGACCATAGAGTTGACAGTCCATATCTGGGCTCTCTATTCTGTTCCATTGGTCTATGTGTCTGTTTTTGTGCCAGTACCATGCTGTCTTGCTGATCACGGCTTTGTAATGTAGCTTGAAATCAGGCAACGTGATGCCCCCAGCTTTGTTTTTCTTTTTCAACATTTCCTTGGTGATTCAGGGTCTTTTCTGATTCCATACAGATTTTAGGATTGCTTGTTCCAGCAATTGAAAAATGTCATTGGTATTTTGATCAGGATGGCATTGAAGGTATAGATTGCTCTGGGCAGCATAAACATTTTAACAATGTTTATTCTTCTGATCCATGAGGATAGAATGTTTTTCCATCTTTTTGTGTCTTCTTCAATTTCTTTCATGAGTATTCTGTAGTTCCTAGAGTATAGACCTTTTACCTCTTTGGTTAGGTTTATTCCAAGGTATCTTATGGTTTTTGGTGCTATGGTAAATGGAATCGATTCTCTAATTTCTCTTTCTACGGTTACATTGTTAGTGTATAAGAAAGCAACTGATTTCTGTGCATTGATTTTGTATCCTGCCACATTACTGAATTGCTGTATAAGTTCTAGTAATGTGGGGTTGGAGTCTTTTGGGTTTTCCACATAAAGTATCATGTCATTTGTGAAGAGAGAGGGTTTGACTTCTTCTTTGCCAATTTGAATACATTGTATTTCTTTTTGTTGTCTGACTGATGTTGCTAGGACTTCTAGTACTATATTGAACAATAGTGGCAAGAGTGGGCATCCTTGTCGTGTTCCTAATTTTAAGGGAATGTTTCTTAGCTTTTCCCCATTGAGAATGATATTCACTGTGGGTTTTTCATAGATGAATTTTATAAAATTGAGGAATTTTCCCTCTATCCCTATACTCTGAAGAGTTTTAATCAGGAAAGGATGCTGGTCAAATGCTTTTTCTGCATCAGTTGAGAGGACCATATGGTTCTTCTCTTATTATTAATGTGTTCTATCTTATTAGCAAATGTTGAACTACCCTTGCATCCCAGGGATAAATCCCACTTGGTCATGGTGGATGATCCTTTTAATGTACTGTTGGACCCTATCAGCTAGGATTTTGTTGAGAATTTTGGCATCCATATTCATCAGGGATATTGGTCTGAAATTCTCCTTTTTGATGGGGTCTTTGCCTGGTTTGGGGATCAAGGTAATGCTGGCCTTATAGAATGAGTCTGGAAACTTTCCTTCTGTTTCTATTTTTTGAAACAGCTTCGGGAGAATAGGTATTATTTTTTCTTTGAATGTTTTGTAGAATTCCCCAGGGAATCCATCAGGCCCTGGACTCTTGTTTTTTGGGAGGTTTATGATCACTGCTTCAGTCTGTGGTCTATTCTGGAGAAAGTTCCATGTGGGTTCGGGAAGAATGAGTATTCTGTTGTTTTAGGGTGGAATGTTCTGTATATATCTATGAGCTCCATCTGGTCCAGTGTGTCATTCAAAGCTTTTGTTTCTTTGTTGATTTTCTGCTTAGATGGTCTGTCTATTGCTGAGAGTTGAGTTTTGAGGTCTCCTACAATTAACGTATTATTATCAATATGTCTCTATTTTGGTTAACAGTTGGCTTATGTAATTGGCTGCTTCCATGTTGAGGGCATAGATATTTACAATTGTTAGATCTTCTTGTTGGATAGACCCTTTAAGAATGATATAGTGTCCTTCTGTGTCTCTAACTACAGTCTTTAGCTTAAAATCTAATTTGTCTGATATGAGAATTGCTACCCCAGCTTTCTTTTGAGGTCCGTTGGCATGAAAGAAGGTTCTCCATCCCTTCACTTTCAGTCTGGATGTATCTTTAGGTTCAGATTGAATCTCTTGTAGACAGCATATGGATGGGTCCTGTCTTTTTATCCAATCTGCAATCCTGTGCCATTTTATGGAAGCATTTAGGCTGTTCACATTGAGAGTGATTATTGAAAGATATGATTTTATTGTCATCATGTTGCCTGTGAAGTCCTTGTTTCTATAGATTGTAAATTTCTGTTGTATATCATTCTTGGGGTCTTTCTCCTTTTATAGAACCTCCCTTAATATTTCTTGCAGGGCCGGCTTAGTGGTCACATATTCTTTCAGTTTCTTCCGGTCTTGGAAGCTCTGCATCTCTCCATCCATTCTAAATGACAGCCTTGCCAGATAAAGTATTCTTGGCTGCATGTTCATCTCATTTAGTACCCTGAATATGTCTTGCTAACCCTTTCTGGCTTGCCAGGTCACTGTGGACAGTTCTGACGTTATTCTGATGTTCCTC
>NW_027791707.1:0-286 GCF_054177405.1 Leptonychotes weddellii | reverse complement strand
TCACCTTGTGGGTGAGCCCCGCCCCCAGCCCTGAACAAGGCCCTGGATTTCCCTCCTTCGCCGACTGGTTTTCTCTAGTCTGGGACAGCCAGATCCCTGGGCCAGCCCTGGGAGACTGCTGACACCCAGTGGGGGGACGCACGAGGCACGCGCCCCTGCCCCAGCACGACCTCGGGGCTCCTCACCCGCGTCCTGGACCAAGAGCAGGACTCCGGGAGGTGTGGGGGCGTCCCCCAGGGGGGACAGCTGGAGCCTGCTGGCTTCTCTGTCATTGGGAGATGGCACC
>NW_027791706.1:0-286 GCF_054177405.1 Leptonychotes weddellii | reverse complement strand
TCGCCTCGGATTCACTTCTCCGCACGTCCTACCTTCCAGAAAGTGGTCGCTTTTCTGATGAGAGAGTTGTTGCTCTTCTTTTCTTCGATCTCCTGTTGAGTTTGTAGGTGTTCAGAATGGTTTGATCCCTATCCAGCTGAATTCCTGAGAGGAGATGAAATCCAGGTCTCCTACTCCTCCGCCATCTTGCTCCGCCCCCCTATCCATTGCATTCTTTACCGGGGACACTAGTTAGCACAATGCAGAGTTCACGAGAGACTCAGGGAAGACTGGTTGATTGGCTTAC
>NW_027791705.1:0-286 GCF_054177405.1 Leptonychotes weddellii | reverse complement strand
GGCTCAATCAGTGCAGCATGCAACTCTTGATTTCAGAGTTGTTAGAGCCCCATGTTGGGTGTAGAGATTGCTTAAGAATAAAATCTTAAAAAAAAAAAAAAAAAAAGGAAAAAGAAAACCCTTAGGGGTGCCTGGGTGGCTCAGTCCATTAAGTGTCCAATGCTTGGTTTCAGCTCAGGCTCATGTCATGACCTGAGAGCTGTGAGATTGAGCCCTTTGTGTATGGCTCCACGCTGGTGTGTGGAACCCGCTTAAGATTCTCTTTCTCTCCCTCTCCCTCTGCCTG
>NW_027791704.1:0-286 GCF_054177405.1 Leptonychotes weddellii | reverse complement strand
GTTTGCCATTATAAGAAACATTAATTATAATGACAATTTATGTCCTAGGGGAAGAACCTTCTAAGTGTTTTCTTTGTCATATGTTGCATTTTCTAATAGACTTATCCCATACAACACATTATTTTCATGAAATGGTAAGATTTTATTACTAAAGACTTCATTGTGCATTGACTGCAATGAAATAAGGTTGCAGTAGAGAGAAAATAATGCTGAAGTAGGATGAGGGAGAGCTGAGTTTCTCAGAATTTTCTACTGTTAGAATTCAGAATCACTAGCTTCTTATCAC
>NW_027791703.1:0-286 GCF_054177405.1 Leptonychotes weddellii | reverse complement strand
TGCCTAGAATTTATCTACTTCTTTCCCACTGGTCCCAGCCACCATCATCTCTCATTTAGGTTACAGCAACAGTCTCCAAATTAACAATCTGTGTCCTTCCCAAATCTAACTCATGTTCTATATGATAGCAAAGGTAACCTTTTTTTTTTTGCGATTTTTTTTATTCTTATGTTAATCCCCATACATTACATCATTAGTTTTAGATGAAGTGTTCCATGATTCATTGTTTGTGCATAACACCCAGTGCTCCATGCAGAATGTGCCCTCCTCAATACCCACCACCAGG
>NW_027791702.1:0-286 GCF_054177405.1 Leptonychotes weddellii | reverse complement strand
GATGGAGTCCCGCATCAGGCTCCATGCTCAGCAGGACGTCTGCTTGAAGATTCTCTCCCTCTGCCCCTCCCCCCCACTCTCTCTCTCCCTCTCTCTCTCTCAAATAAATAAATCTTTTAAAGAAAAAAGAAGTGTATACAGGTATGTCACAAAAAATATAGAGATAAAGGTATTAAAGAGCTATATCAAGCTGTCAAATAATAAAGATTATTTTTCTAGATTTTTGTAGCATTTGTGAGCTTTTCAAATTTTGTCATTTGCTATAATTTCTCTTCTCATTTTAAGT
>NW_027791701.1:0-286 GCF_054177405.1 Leptonychotes weddellii | reverse complement strand
TCCATACATTTCTTAAGATTTCTGGGATCCATTTTCACATGTGTAAGTGGAGATAATAATGCTAACTTCATGGGTTTGTTTTGAAACTAAATAAAAAAATGCATGTAAAAAGTTGGGTACATTGCCTACTATAGGAACATTTAGTAATTATTGCCTATTAGGCTTTTTTAAAAAACTTTTTATTGTTATGTTAATCACCGTACATTACATCATTAGTTTTTGATGTAGTGTTCCATGATTCATTGTTTGTGCATAACACCCAGTGCTCCATGCAGAACGTGCCCTC
>NW_027791700.1:0-286 GCF_054177405.1 Leptonychotes weddellii | reverse complement strand
TGTACTTTTAAATCCCCATCCCCCCACCCACTTCCCCTCTTGCAACCATCAGTTTGCTCCCCATAGTTAAGATTCTGTTTTCTGGTTTCTCTCTCTCTCTCTCTTTCCTTTGCTTGTTTGTTTTGTTTCTTAAATTTCACATATGAGTGAAATCCTATGAAATTTGTCTTTCTCTGACTGACTTATTTTGCTTAACATTGTACTCTCTAACTCCATACATGTTGTTGCAAATGGCAAGATTTCTTCTTTTTTTAATGGCTGAGTAGTATTCTATTGTATATATGTA
>NW_027791699.1:0-286 GCF_054177405.1 Leptonychotes weddellii | reverse complement strand
TTTCAGGAAAAGTCTTTATTTTTATGGTACATAAGGAGTTGAATACATGGTTGTGAAGAAGGTAGACACTTAGGCTATTGACTGCATAATGCATTTTTCTAGGACCAAGGGATTGTGGGGAGCTCTCCTATAAAAGTACTTGTTGCTGAATATCCTTTCCATGACATTTCTGAACATCTTTGTAACTATGACGTGTGAATCAAGTAAGCTGTTAGTTGACAAAGCATAAAATCTGATAACCATTATGGGCAATTTTCCTTTTTGTCCTCCATTATGGGTGTTTTAA
>NW_027791698.1:0-286 GCF_054177405.1 Leptonychotes weddellii | reverse complement strand
TTGGAACTGGACTCAGAACTGGGGAGCGAATTGCCTCTGATCATATTGAAATTGATGGTGTTAGGCAGTGAAGAGGCAGAGGTTTTTTGTTTAGATGGTGGGATGAAAAGGACAGATGAAGAACACTCAGAAGGAGCAGCCGATAAGGTAAAGCCTGAAGGATGTGGGGCCGTGAAGCCCACGGGTGTTGGGACACCCACTCTTTGAAAACAAAAAGCCCTGATTTGTAGTGCTTGCTCATTTTCCTGGTGTAAAAACTCCCACTATGGCTGAAATCAAGCCACCG
>NW_027791697.1:0-3258 GCF_054177405.1 Leptonychotes weddellii | reverse complement strand
GGGTGGACGAACCATGAGAGACGATGGACTCTGAAAAACAAACTGAGGGTTCTAGAGGGGAGGGGGGTGGGAGGATGGGTTAGCCTGGTGGTGGGTATTGAGGAGGGCACATTCTGCATGGAGCACTGGGTGTTATGTACAAACAATGAATCATGGAACACTTCATCTAGAACTAATGATGTAATGTATGGGGATTAACGTAAGAATAAAAAAAAAAAAACAGTGCCTGATTAGCTGCCTGCCCACTCTTACCATTAGTAACTGCTTTAAAGACTTACAGGAGAGAGTAATCAGTTCACAGATCTTTTATGGAGAAGTAAATTATGCCTCTGGATAAAAAGATTTTCTAAATGTAAATGTAGAATGAGAGATATAGACTGGGAGACCCTCAAAGGAACTTAAAGATTACCGAATTCTTCTTTCTGAATTGGCAGATAAAGAAATCAAGGATCAGGCACCTGGGTGGCTCAGTTGGTTAAGCGACTGCCTTCGGCTCAGGTCATGATCCTGGAGTCCCGGGATCGAGTCCCGCATCCGGCTCCCTGCTCGGCAGGGAGTCTGCTTCTCCCTCTGACCTCCCCTCTCTCATGCTCTCTCTTTCTCAAATAAATAGATAAAATCTTTAAAAAAAAAAAAAAGAAATCAAGGATCAAAGATGGGTAATGACTCACCTAACATCACCCTCATCAATAACAGAGCCAGGACTAATATACAATTCACATGACATCAAGACCAGAGTTCTTTGTAAATATAAATATTTCAACAATCATTACTTCAGACTTGAATGCTTATTTGTTGTCTCATAACTTGACCAAACTTTTGCTCAAACATCATATTACCAACATTAACTCAGAAGTCAAAAACCTCCTCCAGAAAGAAGATCTGATAGTTCTCTCCTCTATGCTGGTTGAGAAACAGAGTATAAAATCTAAGGAGAGTTGAAGTATAATACAATCTTCTTCAAACAGGGGCTTGTACAACATTTTGAATTTTAGTATTTTTAAAACGTGACCTAATAATTAAGCTTCAGAACCAAAGTTTTACTATTTTTCTAGCTAAAATTAAATTTGACCTAAGTCCCCAAATATTAAGATGGTTACAAGTTTAGTATCAAATGATTTGACAAGAATGGGGGTGAGGGTTTTTCTTTCCTTATTCCTTAGATTGCACAAGAACCCTGGAGGATAGACAGGATAGTAAAATGGTACATGCCAGACGTCTTTGACAGTCACTGATGTGTCTCTTTTTCAGGTTAACATGGCCCCATGCAGGCAAGTTGCATCATTCTCCTCATGCCAACCTAAGCCACAGAGATCCTGGTCAAAGTCCCAAGGTCATAAGCAGGTAGTGTATCAGTTTGCTTTGCCGTGTAACAACAACCTCTAAACTTAGGGATTTAAACAACAATCATTCTCAATTCATGATTCTGTGGGTTGACAACTGGGACTGGGCTTTGTTGAACAGCTCTTTCTGTCTCAGTTGGGTTCATGCATATTTCTGCAGCCAGCTACCAATCAGTAAAAGCCTTTGTTTCTTGGCATTATTTGAGTGTTGGATGAGGAATGGCAGAAGACTAGGCCATGTGTCTTTTATCATCTAGTAGGCTATCTTAAATCTGTATGCATGGCAGCTTTTCAGGGTTCTAAGAGAAAGAGCAGAAATATACAATGTCTCTTGAGGCCTAGATTCAGAACCAGCCTAGCTTCCCTTCTGCTACTTTATACTGGCCAGAAGAAGTACCAATTTAGCTCAGATTCAAGAAATGGAGACATAAACTCCACTTCTTGATGAGAGGAGCTCCAAAGTCACATTTCAAAACTACTCAGATACACGAAGACATGGAGCATGCGGCCATCGCTACAACCTACAACACAGAGGCAAGCATTGCACCGGGCTCTACCACTTCAAAGGCTCTGCATTCCAATAAGCCCTGCCATCTGCTGCTCTTGACACAGAAATCCCACTACCTTCCCATCTTAATGGATCTACCAACCTCATAGGACCTCTCCTCAACCCTCAAACACAGTACCCCTGCTGATTAATTTTCTCTTTAAGAAATCCAGTTTAATTATTTACACAGACCTAGGCCTTTAATATCAAAGATGTGTCTAGAAAATTCTTCCTGTGCAACCAAAACAGATGATTACTTCTCTGTTAGCTATCCCCAGAGGGTAAGGAAGTTAGGAATTCCTGAGCAGGAGAACTCACAGACCTTGTCACTCCTAGTGCAAGAAAAGAACACCTTTCATTCTTCTATGATCACATTATGGACAAAAAGGGGATTCAGTCATTTCTCAATAGCTATACTGTCACATTTAATTCTCAGTTAGTCTCCCTGACACAAAATTTATAGGAAACTTGAGCTGGAAAGATTATCAATCATCTTCAAAACAAATATTTGTGAGCAATATTTTGGCCATGAAGGTGTTACCATGTCAAATAAGTCTTTTTCTTCTATCTGATCCTTAAGCTCTTTCATAGTCTGAGTATGTGTTCCTGAAAGGAGGAATATTATATCATTATTAAGCACATATTTAACTCTGATTGAAACAATTGTAGTTGAAGTATAATTTTCTTTATATTGCTGTGACTTTTTGAAAGGTACATTTCCTTGATTTTATTTGCTAATAACCCTGATGTAAACAATAGTTTTCCTGCATAGTAACAAAGATCTCTTCCAGGAGAAGCATGTTAAACTATTAAAAATCACATTAAACACAGATTGCATACTAGCATAAATTAGTAGCTTGTCTTCAAGAAGGCCAGAGTGCACTATAGGAAGGAGCAGGAGGGTGAGGGAGCCATACTTACCTAAGACTTAATTTATGCTAGAGGCTCTGCTAGACATTTCACATGGCTTAACTTAATGTTTACACTAGTGAGATACAAATATGACTGTTGTCTGTATCAACAGGAAAAGATGGCACAAACTGAGTCATTTGTAAAAAATTTAATAAAGGAGTTATCTGCAGAACCGTGGGCAAAGTTAGTGGAAAGCACTAAGGGAAAATAGAGTACCCTGGGGCTAGAATCAATAGGGAACCAGAGAGAAGTTAGGTGGCCATGGCCCAGGAAGAGGGTATTCACTAGACATAGGAGAAAATGCTTTTAAAGATGGAGCCTGCAACTACTGGGTATTTACCCCAAAGATACAAAAGTAGGGATCCGAAGGGGTACGTGCACCCCGATGTTTATAGCAGCAATGTCCACAATAGCCAAACTGTGGAAAGAGACAAGATGTCCATCGACAGATGACTG
>NW_027791696.1:0-286 GCF_054177405.1 Leptonychotes weddellii | reverse complement strand
TGGTGGATGTGGAATAGATCAGTTTGGGAGGTAGAATCAGCAATACTTTTTAATGAATGGGGTAATTCCTAGGATTCTGGCTTGAGTAAGTGGTTGGATTGGTGATATTATGTATACACAAGGGAGACTTTAGAATACTGAGTTTGAATGTCTGTGAGACAACCAAGAAGAAGTTTAGAAATATGAGTCTGGAGTTCATAGAGACATAAATGTGGGGATTGTCTACATAACAATTATGCTTAATCCCACTGGAATTGATTGGCTCACTCAGGCAGGGGTTGAGAAG
>NW_027791695.1:0-286 GCF_054177405.1 Leptonychotes weddellii | reverse complement strand
TAACATAATAAAATTAAAAAAAAAAAAAAAAAACTAAGACATAGACTTAACTACAGAGAACAAACAGATGCTTACCAGAGGGGAGGTGGGGGGTGGGTAGGATGAAATGGGGGATGGGGTAAATAGAGGTGATGGGGATTAAGGAATGCATCTGTTGTGATGAGCACTGGTTGATTAAAATAAAACTTTAAAAAAGAGTGAAAGTGACAGTTAACCTGAAAATACATGTGAGTGACAGTCTCTTTAGCTCCAAGTATATAAAGTTAACATTTTCTATCCTCTCTAC
>NW_027791694.1:0-286 GCF_054177405.1 Leptonychotes weddellii | reverse complement strand
TGAGCAGGGAGCCCGATGCAGGACTCGATCCAGGGACTCCAGGATCATGACCTGAGCCGAAGGCAGTCGCTTAACCAACTGAGCCAACCAGGCGCCCGACTTGTTAGTTTTAATTCAGCTCTTCTGAGGATGTGAAGTGGTATTTCATTGTGGTTTTATATTGCATTTCCTGCTGACTAGTGATGCCGAGCGCCTTCACATGCACTTATTGGCAATTTATAGATCTTCCTTTGTCAGGTGACTGTTCGAGGCATTTGCCCATTTTATTTTATTTTTTAAAGATTTT
>NW_027791693.1:0-286 GCF_054177405.1 Leptonychotes weddellii | reverse complement strand
GTCTGTGTGGTAGAATCTTTTTTCTTATACTTCCATGTATTACTTGAGTATTTTTTATAACAAGCATGTATCATTTTTTACCAACCAACCAACCAACCAACCAACCAACAGAAATCCACCATTTCTTTTAAAATCCAATGGAGCTCTACAGATTGGGAGCTACAAGGAAAACCTTTGCATAATAGTTCTAGAAGAGGTGACTTCTCTCCCGTCTTCTCAGATGGTACCACCAATTCTTTCTTACCTGGTCCTGCTATATATAATACAAGAAGTATTTTGCTCCAGG
>NW_027791692.1:0-286 GCF_054177405.1 Leptonychotes weddellii | reverse complement strand
TCAACTTTAATTAATTACCAAGGTTTGAGTTCAAGAATGTGTGGCTTCCCGCTTTTAATTTCTACAGCTTAAGCTTCAAACATTCTGTTTGAGTTTGAATCTTTATTCTATACCATAATAGCTATCGAAACTTGGGGACATTATTGAACTGCTTTGCTCCGATTTCCTTATGCGAAACATAGGGATGTAACTAGTACCCACCTCATAGGGTTGTCATGAGGATTCAATGAACTCATCTGTGCAGCACCTGGAGCAGTGACTGGAGCTTAATAACTGCTCAGTAAAG
>NW_027791691.1:0-286 GCF_054177405.1 Leptonychotes weddellii | reverse complement strand
TGAAGTCACACAGCCGGAGGAGCGGTTCTGACTGAGGTGGTCTGACTCCATTGCTCTCAGCTAGACCCTGGAGAGACCAGTGTCCTGGTGCCATGCTGGCAAGTCAACCTGGGGATCAAGTTGAAAGACAGGCCTGGGTCGGAAGGTCTGGGGTGGGACCTGGGCTCCTGCCTATCAGAGGAACAAAGTGCCGGGTGATACCCGTGGGCCCCAACCATGCTGTGAACAGCAAGGCTCTGGGGTACTCCATGCCAGATGCCTGGGATTGAATATCTCAAATATTCCT
>NW_027791690.1:0-286 GCF_054177405.1 Leptonychotes weddellii | reverse complement strand
TGAGTGACAGCCTCGCACGCTGTGGTCGGGCACAGACTCGCAGACCGGTAGCGGTGGGGAAAGGACTTTAGGGCAGCAACTGGGGTGGAAACCCAGAGCGGCGGGTCGTACCTGCGAACTGCAGCCCCTGGGGCAGAAACCCAGAGCAGCGGGGTCGCTCGCAGGAACTGGGAGTGGCTGGCAGTTTTAGAAGCACAAAGGGCAGAGATGTGCCCTGACCTGGAGGCAGGACTGGGGGCACTGTGGAGGGGCGCACAACCCAGGACACTGCAGTTTATAGCAGCAC
>NW_027791689.1:0-286 GCF_054177405.1 Leptonychotes weddellii | reverse complement strand
GTTTCTTGATCTGCACAGGTGTGTTAGGAACAGCACCTGTCTCCTTGCACTGCTGTGAGAATCGGGGCAGACCCCACGCGAAGCACGGGGCACAACAGGATGTACTCACTAAGGGTCAGTCAGCACGAGGCTTTCCCCTGTGCCACATAGGGTAGGGGGATGCAGTTCTAGGGCTCCCCTTCCTTCTGGCCAGAGAGGCAGACTTACGTCCCCCAATAATGTTGCATATTCCACTTTGCTGGGCCAAGGTCAGGAGAGAGACACAGTCTGGATGAAAGATGCCTGG
>NW_027791688.1:0-286 GCF_054177405.1 Leptonychotes weddellii | reverse complement strand
TGGCTCAGTCGTTAAGCGTCTGCCTTCGGCTCAGGTCATGATCCCAGGGTCCTGGGATCGAGTCCCACATCGGGCTCCCTGCTCAGTGGGAAGCCTGCTTCTCCCTCTCCCACTCCCCCTGCTTGTGTTCCTGTTCTCGCTGTCTCTCTCTGTCATATAAATAAATAAAATCTTAAAAAAATATATATATATATATATATATATATATAAAGATGAGGAACTAGCAATACAATGGTTAATATTCCAATTGGGAATAACTTCCTGAAAGCGGACGTAGTATGGACTG
>NW_027791687.1:0-286 GCF_054177405.1 Leptonychotes weddellii | reverse complement strand
CAATGTCATTTTCTTTTGCTCAGTCTTGCACATCATGACCTTTGCATTGTGACTTCTGATCACTGTCTAGTTGATGAGATGATTGTTACTCAACTTCTCTAATCCCCTAATGATGGCAGGCTGGTTCCCGCAGGGATGGGGGAAAATTTGGGTTAGGCCAGATGCAATGTCCACACAAACCAAAGCATATTTAGAACAGTCACTTGCCAAAATAATAATAATAATAATAATAAATTGTAAAAAAGAAGCACTCATTTGCAGGGAGTGGGCCAAATATACTCAATTT
>NW_027791686.1:0-3259 GCF_054177405.1 Leptonychotes weddellii | reverse complement strand
AGAGAGTGACTATGTTGAGCCATCACCTTTTCCCCATAACCAAATGTCTAGAGACTATTAATGTGAATGAATTATTTTAATGGTAGCAGCAACAGTATGTTGAGGTGGACAGATCTCTCATCTAATGATCATGAGGGTGAGCATCCAGGCTCCTATGTCTTGTTACCTTTTTCTTGTTAGCACTGAGCAATTCATTCTCCCTGATCCTCTTTCTTCAGCTGGTATTGGAACTAATAATACTGGATCTGCCTGCCCTGTTCCAAGGGCAAAATAAATAAAGTTTATTTAAGGATGTACCTTGTAGAGGCTTATGATTCTGATATGATAAAGTCTGAAGAAGAGTGCTCCCCGAAATGGAAAGGAACGAGTTGTTGTATAAGAAGATAGTTATCAGTATGTCCATCAGTTAATTGTTTTTACCTGTGGATTTTGTATTCTGCCACAATGGGGTAGTTGAAGAACTCATGTTAGACATACATTAAATGCAAAGAAAAAAAGTGGTGTTAGTATAAATTTGTTCTGGGTTAACACAGTCAAGCTTAGCAAAGTATTTATTTATGTGTAAATTGAGAATATCCAAACCTAGTCCTTATTTATGTGGAATAATATGATCAGTTAAAGGATATATATGAACTTACGGATAACTTTTCATAAAATTGTAGAACAAAAATGTAGCAAGTTCAAATCTTGGTTAAGACTCAACATCTCTCAACATTTGGTCCAGGGCTGCTTAGTTCACAGTGATTGAACATCAGTTGGGAAAACACAAGCCCATATAGAAAAAAACATTCTGCAAAGCAGTGCCCTTAGAATCCTCTGGGAATGCTGCCTCAGGCATAAATATCCCCTAGCCCATATTCAAATATTTTCCTTGTGGTCTTTATTTAATCCATAAAAAAAAAAAATCCTGTTTCTCTTCTCTTTTCTCTCTTCCTCTCTCTCTCTCTCTCTCATACACACACACACACACACACACACACACCATATATATAGGCACAGGGTTTTAGGAGTAAAGAATTTTGAGTTCACCTTTTTACATACTTTTTATTTAAAGAATTTCAAGAACCTCTCCTTAAGAGGTTATTCATTTATTATTTATTTATTTATTTATTGAGAGAGAGAGAGAGAGAGAGCAAGCACAGGCAGGCAAAGGGGCAGGGGGAGAAGAGAGAGAATCTCAAGCAGACTCCACACTGAGTGCAAAGCCTGCGTGGGGCTTGATCTCAAGACCCTGAGATTTTGACTTGAACCAAAAACAAGAGTCAGATCCTTAACTGACTGAGCCACCAGGTGCCCTAATTCTTCTGGCTTTTTAAAACTATTTATCACATCCATAATAAAGAAAAATGTGAAATTGAAATTTATGGGCTGAATTATGTGATACAATTAGACTAAAATGTTTAAATACCAAATGCTAAGTAATAATATATTCTAGGCACTTTAGTAAATGCTTTTCATTTAACAAGCATTTCATCTACACTATGACTTGATGAGGTATATTATTGTACTATTGCCCCTGTTTTGCAAATAAGGAAATTTGAACCCAAGATTACACAAGTATTAAGGGGGAGTCTGTATCTAAACAATTTCTATATGATTTGAAAACTCATACTTTATTCATTTTGCTTAAATACCTTGTCACAAATAAAAGCTTTAAACTATCAGTTTGCCCTCAAATTATCCAGATTTTATCTTGAATATCCTGAATGACCTCTCTTAAAAATAACCACCAAGAAAATATATTTCAGAAGAACTTAAACTTAAAGATAGGGATTCAATAAGATCAAATTTTTATATAAAATGAATTGTTAGAAATCTCAATTATTTCCCCTCAATTTAAACATATATATTTATGTATATATGCATAAATTAAAATATAAAAATTATATATTACATTATACACACACACACACATACATACCTAGTAATCAGGATGCTCACTTCTATAAGATTTTACATCTCTTTGGAATGTCAAGTGATCCTTCAGGCTGTGTTGTTTTTATTTTAATTTCTGTGCCTGTGCTATATAAAACAGCAAACACATGTGGAATGTCTCTGACTGTCCTGTGAATCTTCCATCCAAAAGAACCTTTCAGGAAAGCATTACTGGGAATACTTTGAATTAAAAGCACAAGAAGGACCTGAGGGGAAAACTCCCACAGGCATTTTACAGTGGCCAATGCATATGTGGTTATAATTTGAAAAATAAAGTCCATATTTTTATAAGGCCATATAGATGGGCTTGAGGCTTATTTCATTAATCTCATGAGAGTTATTACCTAAGTGATTCAATACTTCTGTAGTGTTATAGCCTTGATGTAATATTATGGATATTTGTTTTTCTCCCTCTCTCCTTTTCTAGAAAATTTCCTTGAAGACTGAAGTCTCTCTTGTTGATCATAATACATAATATATATTTAATAAATGTTGAATTATTTATCATTCCAATTATAACCTTTTTGTGTTACTGGATATTACCTAGTTCGGGCACTGGTTAGAATTTGAAATGCCACAATGCATAATTATTTTCTCCCCTTATTTTAGTTTGTTTTTATCTTGCTTTGTTTTATCTCCCTCTCCTGAGAGAGAAATAGAGTGTCAGTAGAACCTAATCAGGGCAGGTTGAGTAAATCATAGCCCTTAGGTCATAGCAGATGATCCTCATGGGTCCATGCTAGGTCCATCTAAGGTTGTATTTTATAATATATTTTTCCCTTCTGCATTGCTCATCTCCACTTCCACTCCCTTCTGTGGACCCACCATACTCTAACACACTCAAATTTACTGGCCTGGGGCATTGCACATTCTTTGGGTTCTGCTACAGCTATCCAATACTGAGGAATAAATTTAACCAAGGAAGTGAAAGGCTTTTAGACTGAAAACCATAAGACAATGAAGAAACAGATTGAAGAATACACAAATAAATGGAAAGATATTCCATGCTCATGGATTAGAAAGATTAATATTCTGAAAATGTCCATACAACCCAAAACAATCTACAGATTCAATGCAATCCTGATCAAAATTCCAATGGCATCCCTGCAGTGTTCCTGACCTTAGGGAGAAAGCTCTCAGTTAACCCCATTGCGAATGATATTTGCTGTGGGTTGTCCACAGATGGCTTTTATGATATTGAGGTATATACCCTCTATCCCTATACTCTGAAGAGTTTTGATCAATAAAGGATGCATGGTCACGGTGAATAATCCTTTTAATGTACTGTTGGATCCTATTGGCTAGTATTTTGGTGAGAATTTTT
>NW_027791685.1:0-286 GCF_054177405.1 Leptonychotes weddellii | reverse complement strand
TATAGTCAGTGAAAATATCCTTTAAGAACGAAGGTTAAGTAAACATATTTTCAGATAAATGCATTTGTCACCAGTTGACCACAAGAACTTCTAAGGAAGGTTATTTAGGCTGGGATAAAATGATATCAAATAATAATTTATATCCTCAGAAAGGAAGAGAGAACATCAGAAATGGTAAACGGGTGGGTAAATGTAAAAGATTATTTTACTCTTAAATTCTTTTTTTTTTAAAGATTTTATTTATTTTTATTTTTTATTTATTTATTTTTAAAGATTTTATTTATTT
>NW_027791684.1:0-286 GCF_054177405.1 Leptonychotes weddellii | reverse complement strand
TGTCACCAGATGAAGAAATAGAAAGGTCTAGCATCCCAGAGGCACCTGTCACGGTCCCTTCTGGTCATCGTCCCCCTCCGAGAGTCATACAGTGTTTGCTCCTCAGCCTGCAAAACAGTTTCCTGGCCAGCCGTGTATGCGATTCAGGGTCAGGAGACTTTCAAGGTCACCACTGGCATTCTTTTTTTTTTTTTTTTTTTTAAGATTTTATTTATTTATTTGAGACAGAGAGAATGAGAGAGAGAGAGCACATGAGAGGGGGGAGGGTCAGAGGCAGAAGCAGGCT
>NW_027791683.1:0-286 GCF_054177405.1 Leptonychotes weddellii | reverse complement strand
ATTTCAGAATAAAATGGTTTTTAAAAAGCAATAAACTGGGGGGCCTGGATGGCTCAGATGGTTAAGCCTCTGCCTTCGGCTCAGGTTGTGATCCCAGGGTCCTGGGATCAAGTCCCACATCCGGCTCCCTGCTCAGAGGAGAGCCTGCTTCTCCCTCTGCCTCTTCACCTCCCCCTGCTCATGCTCTCTCTCTCTCTCTGTCTCAAATGAATAAATAAAAAAAATCTTTAAAAAAAAATAAAAAGCAATAAACTTTTCACTTTAAAAAGTTTATCTTAGTAATAGT
>NW_027791682.1:0-286 GCF_054177405.1 Leptonychotes weddellii | reverse complement strand
TTTTTTTTTTTTTAAAGATTTTATTTATTTGACAGAGAGAGACACAGCGAGAGAGGGAACACAAGCAGGGGGAGTGGGAGAGGGAGAAGCAGGCTTCCTGCTGAGCAGGGAGCCCGATGCGGGGCTCGATCCCAGGACCCTGGGATCATGACCTGAGCCGAAGGCAGACGCTCAACATCTGAGCCACCCAGGCACCCCAAGAAGGTATGTCTTTCAATCATCAAATCCATGGTCAAAAACTTCAGTTACATGCAAACATGAGTTTCAAAATATTGGAAAATTTCCC
>NW_027791681.1:0-286 GCF_054177405.1 Leptonychotes weddellii | reverse complement strand
TTTATTTATTTGAGAGAGAGAGAATGAGAGACAGAGAGCATGAGAGGGAGGAGGGTCAGAGGGAGAAGCAGACTCCCTGCCGAGCAAGGAGCCCGATGCGGGACTCGATCCCGGGACTCCAGGATCATGACCTGAGCCGAAGGCAGTCGCTTAACCAACTGAGCCACCCAGGCGCCCTGTATATTCTTTTCTAAGACTGATTCCCTCATCTGCACCCTGGATCTCATCAGTCTCTTTAGAGTTCTGTCTCTTAATTGTAAGTGGTTAAGAGTATGCCCTGGAACCA
>NW_027791680.1:0-286 GCF_054177405.1 Leptonychotes weddellii | reverse complement strand
CCCAGCTCGTGTGCTCTCTCTCAAATAAATAAATAGATTAGATAAGAGAAATATATTATTTTTAAGTTTTCTTCAAAAGAGCTTCACTACAACAAACCATAAGAGACTCTTAATCATTGGAAACAAACTGAGGGGTGCTGGAGGGGAGGGGCCAACTGGGTGATACACTATATGTTAATTACTGAATTTAAATTTTTTTCTTTTTTATTTATTTATTTATTTATTTATTTATTTATTTATTTATTTTTTATTCTTATGTTAATTCCCATACATTACATCATTAGTT
>NW_027791679.1:0-286 GCF_054177405.1 Leptonychotes weddellii | reverse complement strand
GTCATTGTTTCTATCTAGTAGCACTGGGAAACGGCAAGTCCACATGGGTTTATCTATACAGGTATCTAAAGCAGGCTTAAACTGTTCATGTGAACTGAGCCCAAACTACCATTGCCCTGATTAAAGGAAAGGATGGTATCTGGTACTTGAAGGTTTGTCCTGCAGGATCAGTAAGAATTGAAGACGATTTTAGGTGTAGCATCAGTTGCTTATCTACTACCGTGGGAGTCAGAAGTGTTTCAAGTTGAGAAACTTATAATTCATACATTTTAACTCTTGAAATATC
>NW_027791678.1:0-286 GCF_054177405.1 Leptonychotes weddellii | reverse complement strand
CAGAAGAGCACAAGCAGAGGGAGTGGCAGAGGGAGAGGGAGAAGCAGGCTCTGCACTGAGCAGGGAACCCGACACGGGACTCGATCTCAGGACCCTGAGATCATGACCTGAGCCGAAGGCAGACACTTAACCATCTGAGCCACCCAGGCGCCCTGAATCAGAATTGTCTTGCTCAAGGTTGTAGGCAATTAAAATATTTCTTGTGTGAATGGGAAAATTAACATTGATTTGCACAGTGACAATTATTTTTTCACTAACAACTGCACCTTTGTTCCATTTCCATGTT
>NW_027791677.1:0-286 GCF_054177405.1 Leptonychotes weddellii | reverse complement strand
TGTGAAAGATTCCCCAACAACCGAGATGTGAGTCCCTTCGTGAGAACTTTGTACAGTATTTATTACATGTGTAACCTGACAGGTACTTTCGTAGTTTGAATAATTATTTCAAATCTCTTCAGGGTCAATAGGATAGCAATACTAAAAAGCAGCGTTGGTGAAGGAGGGAGCTTTTATTTATTTATTTATTTATTTATTTTAAGTTCAATTTTTAAAAAAAATTTTTGTTATGTTAATCACCATACATTACATCATTAGTTTTTTTTTTAATTTTTTTATTCTTATG
>NW_027791676.1:0-286 GCF_054177405.1 Leptonychotes weddellii | reverse complement strand
TGGGAATGCTTTCCATTGGCTCCTGTGTCCCTTTGACATGCCCCCCCACATACACAATGTTATGGCTTTAAAAAACAAAACAAAACCTCCTTACTTTCTGAACTATTGGATGCCTTAAATTTATCTTGTATATTTCCTGCCCCAATCTCAGAATCAACAATTTCTTTCAGGAGCCCTTGTTTCTTTTATTGGAGAATGGTATTAGAAATCAAGATCTGGGGGGTGCCTGGGTGGCTCAGTTGGTTAAGTTGCTGACTCTTGATTTCAGCTCAGATCATGATCATTG
>NW_027791675.1:0-3259 GCF_054177405.1 Leptonychotes weddellii | reverse complement strand
TGCCTACATTGTCTTCAAATCTTAGCTACTATCAATAGCATTTCAACAAACTATTTCATCTTTGTACAGTTCTCGTGGCAGAAAACTGTTTGTACAAATCTTCCCTGTAGAAAAATCCAGAAGAGAACTGTTGAAGCACAGGGCATTTTTATGTTATTTTCACAAAATTGCTCTCCAAAAGGGCTACGCCAGCCCTCATGACAATTAGCAGCTATTGAGAATATGAGTCTCTCTACAAGCTCGCCAGCACTTGATATTGTCCAAATTTCTTTTTTGCCAATCACATAGATGCCAGCTGGTATTTTATCTTTATTTTTGTTGGTCTCTTTGTCAATGAAGCTGAACATTTCACATATTTCTCAGCCATTCGGGTTCCTCTTTTGTAAACTGATCCGCCCACTTATAGGGTTTTCTTGTTTTGTATATTTTATAACTATTTCTTACATATTATAGATTAATCCTTTATCAGAGATGCTGAAACTAGCTCCTCGAAACCAAGCACCCAGCCAAACTCTATTTTAAATAACTCATACTTGTCTACCATTGAAGAAATTCTAGTCCGTGAAAGACATAGTGTTGGACATAACAGACATGAGGCTCCCCCATTCCCTTGCCTTTTCAGGACCTCTAAAACACTCTATTCTTGTATTTCTAGATTTTATTTTTCAAGCAGAAAATAACCTTTTTTACTGTTTTATGTTGTAACGCATAGAATTAGCAGTAATGGTAATAGTAGTCATAACAGGGCCTTTATTATAACCACTCTGGATAAGAAAAATTCCACAAATGGGAAACTACCATAGGTGCATCCTTGGCATATTACGGCTTTTAGGTGATAGAAAAATGAAAGATTGGGGCGCCTGGGTGGCTCAGTTGTTAAGCGTCTGCCTTCGGCTCAGGTCATGATCCCAGGGTCCTGGGATCGAGCCCCACGTTGGGCTCCCTGCTCCGTGGGAAGCCTGCTTCTCCCTCTCCCACTCCCCCTGCTTGTGTTCCCTCTCTCGCTGTGTCTCTCTCTGCCAAATAAATAAATAAAATCTTTTAAGAAAAAGAAAAATGAAAGATTATCTGGGTTTTTCCATGTCATTTATGTTGTGAAATACTAATTGTTTCTTCTCATATGTATTATTTTATGTACACGTTGATTTTTTTTTCTATTCCTACTATCCTTATTCTTTAAGGCCTTGGTGTTTTGAAAGGTGGTCACCTGACAAGGGTATACCAAGCCCTCATTCATCACGGCCTCTCACAATTCTCGGAGAAGATTAGAGCAGGTGCTCCAGCAACCAGGAAGATAATGACACGCAATCCTAGCTTCGGCCCACAGCAGCTCTATTGCACTAGCTCTACCTTTACTTGCACATGCAACCATTTCCAGCGTAGAGTGTCATTCAGCCTGTGTTAGGGGTAGGCTGTACACTTTATGGAGGGTTCTTGAACAGAAACGTAGACTCCAGACCAGTGAGTCTTAAAAAGTAATGCATGGGAATTTCTCAGGATGTGAGGTGGTGGTACTAGATGTTTTCTCTCACAATGAGGTTCCCTTTCATGTGGAGGGCTATAGATTAGAGTGGTATTCCTGGCTGACATCCCTACCCTTTGCTTATCAGCGGGAAACGAAGTTGCTTACTAGTGATTTGGAAAGGAGGAAAAGAAACATGACACGCTAGCCCAAATGATGATGCCACTTCCTCGTGGGATTGAGATGGCCTTAGAGAACTTACATTCTCCCCTCCTCCGTTCCAGAAGTCTGCAGCCCTGTGGTGAGGTCTACCTCGTCCAGCACTGCCTATGACTGAGGGAATGCTTTTCTAATTCTGGGGCTTCGTGTTAAAAAGAAGGCTTAGTCACAGATAAAAGCTATCTCCTCCAGCTTAAATCTTCTTTTTAAGATTTTTATTTATTTGAGAGAGAGAGAGAGAGAGCACAAGCAGGGAAAGGGGAGAGGAAGAGGGAGAAGCAGACGCCCCACTGAGCAGGGAGTCCAATGCTGGGCTTGATCCCAGGGCCCTGGGATCATGACCTGAGCTGAAGGCAGATGCTTAACCAACTGAGCCGCCCAGACACCCCTTGAATCTTAAAAGTAATCAGTGCAGTATGCTGAGTCCTTTTTTCTTATTTCTCAGTCAATTTAGAACTCAGAAGGTGAAGAGGGTCATTGAGGCTCCCAATGAGAATAAAGTTTGTTAAACAATTCAGGTAATTAAATTTCATTCCCAAATATTTTGATTTAGTAGATTGAAGGGGGACAACTCCTGGAAATACTCATTTTTAACAAGATTCCCAAGTAGGAATGCAGTAGGCTCCCATGATGACCCTGGAAACATTGTTTTAAATGTATTCAGGAGTGGCTGTTATAACCCAGAATCAGGATGATTCAAAAAGCATAGCTCTACAAATCTATGTAATAGGAATTTTATTTTTCATTCAATTTTATGTAAAATTTTTATAGCAAAAGTGATATTTTTTGAGTAGCTATTTTTAGTAGTCCCATTGTCATGAGCCTAAGAGACATTATTCCAACTTTTATAAAGGCATGAATTTATTACTGCAAATTTTTCCAGATGAGGAATCCAAGTTCCAGAGAAATTTCATGATTTTCCCAAAGCTTTGAAGGTAACTAAATGACAGATGAGGCTTGGACCTACATCTGTTTGGGTCAATGTTTTTTCCGCTATTCTGCTTTCTTATTTATACCTACATGTGCTCATAAAGTGAACCATTAATCAGTACATCCAAAAAGCGAGAGTTCCCCCCCACTTTCCAAAATGCGACCAAAAAATATCTGCTTTATTCCAATACCCAGTTGTTGTCTCTAGATCATGTTTGGCACTTACAATTCTCTCCAAATAATATAATATGCTTTCATTGAGAAGGTACATATGAATGAAAAGGAAATAAGTATGTTGACCCCATTTTCTCTTCCCATTAGTGTATAATGGCTACTTGGTCATTACCTTATTTTCTAC
Source organism: Leptonychotes weddellii (assembly GCF_054177405.1). NCBI lineage: Eukaryota > Metazoa > Chordata > Mammalia > Carnivora > Phocidae > Leptonychotes > Leptonychotes weddellii. The sequence continues at coordinate 290 of NW_027791675.1, read as the reverse complement.
ATCATCATCCAAAGTAGGGGGCACCTGGGTGGCTCAGTTGGTTAAGCATCTGACTCTTGGGTTCGGCTCAGGGCATGATCTCAGGGTGGTGAGATCGAGCCCCGTGTTGGGCTCTGGGCTGGGCGTGGAGCCTGCTTAAGATTCTCTCTCAAAGGGGAACCCTCCTACACTGTTGGTGGGAATGCAAGCTGGTGCAGCCACTCTGGAAAACTGTATGGAGGTTCCTCAAAAAGTTGAAAATAGAGCTACCCTATGATCCAGCAATTGCACTACTGGGTATTTACCCCAAA
>NW_027791674.1:0-286 GCF_054177405.1 Leptonychotes weddellii | reverse complement strand
GGTTGTGATCTCAGCCAGGGTCCTGAGATTGAGCCCCCGCATCACGCTCTGCCCTCAGTGTGGAGTCTGCTTGAGATTCTCTCTCTGCCTCTCCCTCTGCCCCTTCCCACCCAGATAAGGAAAGAAAGAAAGAAAGAAGAAAGAAAGAAAGAAAGAAAGAAAGAAAGAAAGAAAGAAAGAAAGAAAGAAAGAAAGAAAGAAAGAAAGAAAGAAAGAAAGCCAAAGTAGAAATCTATAAAAATTACATGATCCTTGATATGATCCTGGAACACAAAAAGGACATCAG
>NW_027791673.1:0-286 GCF_054177405.1 Leptonychotes weddellii | reverse complement strand
TGGGGGGAAGACACATTTCCGTCCATAACACATGTTAATCCCAATTGGAAACCTATTTTAATTAAGAGTTTGAGTGTGTGTATCTGAGAGGCCCACATTTTATATTCTGCATCACTCTGTAATCAAAATCAAAGCTGAGAGATGGGTCTCTCTGGCCTATAGATGAGTAACCGAAAGAAGTGATCATTTTTTTTTTTTTTAAAGATTTTATTTATTTATTTGAGAGAGAGAGAATGAGAGACAGAGAGCACGAGAGGGAAGAGGGCAGAGGGAGAAGCAGACCCCC
>NW_027791672.1:0-286 GCF_054177405.1 Leptonychotes weddellii | reverse complement strand
TAAAATACTTTGTTGGTGCCTTGCAAGAAAATGTAAGATTTTGGTCATTCCTCCAACAATAAACATTTGTTTCTCTAATATGTAATCTATGCCCTTGTACTTTTTTGTAATGCCATATAGTGGTGATGGCTTTATGGATGTGTGTGTGTGTGTGTGTGTGTAGAAGAGAAGAAAGAGTATACTTGAAATATGTTTTGTTTACTGTATGTCTATTAGATCTCAGTCAAGCTGCTTTTTATTTTATTTTTTTTAGACTTTTTTGGGGTTTTTTTAAAGATTTTTATTT
>NW_027791671.1:0-286 GCF_054177405.1 Leptonychotes weddellii | reverse complement strand
TCACAAAAAGACTGGGGTGCCTGAGTGCGGCAGAGCTCCCAGGTGTTGGAGCAGGGAAGCTGGCTGCAGAGACGGAGCCGAGGCGCAGGTTCTCAGCTCGGGGTTGCCATAAACCATAATCCGTGGCACAGTCAGGCCACTGCTCCTCCAGCAGGGACCCAACAAGCGGCAGATCCGGGGAGACTCCCCTTCCTCCCCCGGGAGGAGCGGTGCGGGAGCACACCGCAGGGATCTGCTGGGTTTGGAGACTCCACACGGGGTTGGGTGCCAGAGACGGAAACGTTCG
>NW_027791670.1:0-286 GCF_054177405.1 Leptonychotes weddellii | reverse complement strand
GGAAATAAGTTATAATATTGGCAGCTTGTCGGAGAAATAAAAACAATGCCTCTCCAGAGCCCTTCTGCTCCAGTTAGCCAACAGCTTCCAAAAGCTGTGTCTCAGAGGGTGCAAAGATGTGCGAGCTACTCCAAAGAAAAAGTGAATGAGTTAATAAATCTCTCCCTGAGACAAACTGTGCTACCATAGCATTAGGAGGAAGCATTAATTTGAACCACAGTGTTCAGAGATGAAGAAAAAATTAGGTAAAGAAACCAGCCTCCAGGGGCGCCTGGGTGGCTCAGTT
>NW_027791669.1:0-286 GCF_054177405.1 Leptonychotes weddellii | reverse complement strand
GGAACTATATGACATGTCCTAGGAAATCAGTAGGAGATTTAAAAAAAAAATATCATGAAGAAGTCCAGCTTTCTCAACCAAAATTCGGCTCTGGAGGTGAACTTTTTAAATTGACTATGATAAATCCCAGGGATGAGGGGAAGCGTGGACACAGGAGAGAAACTCTATATTAGCATGCAGTTTTGTTTTATTCCTAGCACCTAGGAATGTTAAAATACATGTTAAAAGAAAATGAATAATGGAGTATGAGTCAATGGATGATTAAATGGTACATGGATTGATGGAT
>NW_027791668.1:0-286 GCF_054177405.1 Leptonychotes weddellii | reverse complement strand
GCTCCTCGTGCTGGTTTTACAATGTGCCACAAGCTCTTTGACACTGCTCCAACTACAAGGTGACGTCACTGACCCCCCCCAATCTGGGCAGGCTTGTGACTCATTTGTCACCAAAAGAGTGTGATGAAGTCGTGCTGCATGACTTCCAGTGGTGCATCAGAAAAGGCAATGCAGCATTTGACTTCTCTAAAAAAAAAAAGATTTTATTTATTTGAAAGAGAAGGGGGGCGCCTGGGTGGCTCAGTCGTTAAGTGTCTGCCTTCGGCTCAGGTCATGATCCCAGGGT
>NW_027791667.1:0-286 GCF_054177405.1 Leptonychotes weddellii | reverse complement strand
CACGTCGTTGCAAATGGCAAGATCTCATTCCTTTTGATGGCTGCATAACATTCCATTGTGTATATATACCACATCTTCTTTATCCAGTCATCTGTCGATGGACATCTTGGCTCTTTCCACAGTTTGGCTATTGTGGACATTCTGAGCAATGATTCTTAATAAAGCTTCCAGGGCTAGGGTCAACACCACCCACTGCTCAGATTTATTCCTCTCCTTCCTGAGCTCAGTCATGCATATCCAATCTGTACTTGTGGTTCCTAAATCCATCTGAAGGGGGGATTGTTTT
>NW_027791666.1:0-286 GCF_054177405.1 Leptonychotes weddellii | reverse complement strand
TTATTAACTTTATCTTTTTCCAGCCGTTCTTTATGCGAATACAAGCACTGCGTGTGTGTGTGTGTGTGTGTGTGCCCTCGTATGCCCCTTCCTTTATTACACAAAACGCAGCAAACTGTACATACTGTTTCATGCCTTGGTTTTTTTCCCTTACCAGTATGTTCAGGAGCTCTTTCCATATCTGTACACAGAGAACTTCCGAATTATGATATATATTATTTCATAGCTGCCCAGAGAGGTACATTGGGATCCGCGTTACTGGTTCTGGAGAATGGATTTTTTGACA
>NW_027791665.1:0-286 GCF_054177405.1 Leptonychotes weddellii | reverse complement strand
TAGGTGGATGGATGTGTAGAAGGATAGAAGAATGGATGAATGATGGATGCATGGTTAGTGGATGGATGGATGGTTAGTGGATGGATGGATGGATGGATGGTTAGTGGATGGATGGATGGATGGATGAATGGATGATGGATGGAAGGGTAGAAGGATGGATGGATGATGGATGGATGGATGATGGATCGATGGCTCGATGGCTCGATCAATGTTCTTAGCTCCTAGTCACACCAAATCTTGTCTGCCAGACTTTCTCCTGGTATCTGAATTATTCTTGGATAGTCAG
>NW_027791664.1:0-3259 GCF_054177405.1 Leptonychotes weddellii | reverse complement strand
AAACATCGGGGTGCACGTACCCCTTTGGATCCCTACTTTTGTATCTTTGGGGTAAATACCCAGTAGTGCAATTGCTGGATCATATGGTAGCTCTATTTTCAACTTTTTGAGGAACCTCCATACAGTTTTCCAGAGTGGCTCAGACGGCTCAGATTCCAATGCATGCAGCCTGGCTCCTGAATATGTGCTCTTAAGTATCACCTTAAGTCTACACCATTTGTTCCCCGCTGACCTACAAGGGCTAGGCTTATGTCCCGTACAAAGGACTGGCTGCCAGGGAGCAGCCACCCAGCAAGATGCTTGGTGCTCGAGCACCTGTGAACACCTAACCCATGGCCCTACGTCCACAGCCGTCTGGGCCCAATCTCTTCACCCATTCCTCTCCCTACATCTTCTACCGTTTCTACTTCTCATGTCACCCCAACACTAGTAGAGAGGGGTACCGAGAGGAGACCAGTGTAAACTCAAGGGCTCATCCCCCTCCCTGCAGGCCAGCTTCCCCACCAGACGTGAGGTGGGGGTACTGGTCCTGTGGTATTCTTTACCCCAAAAGCCTCCCGCCTCTGACCCTGGAAGGCAATGCCCATGACGGCAGCTGCAATGGGGTCACTGGGCCTTGGACCCATGGAGGGATCTGACTCTAGTCCTTGAGGTCATAATAACATCTCCACCGATGAAGCTCTTGCCAGGGAGTCGAAGAGGCTCTGGGGCTTTAGGTCCATTATCTCTTTCAGTTTAAGTCCCACGACAGCCCCAATTGAGGCAAGGATTATTAGCACCCTCCCCCCTTTACAGATAAGAAAACCAAGGCTCAGAGAGGCCAGTCAGATCAAGCAATGGTGCCAGGAGGACAGACTTGTCTACACCTCAGAGCCCAGGCTCCAGGCCATGCTCTCGTGGGCTTTCCCTCCTCACAATGGGCTGCAAGCGGAGTGAAAAGCTGGTCCTGACTCTCCACTGCCAGATGGGAGAGAATGGATGGGCGGTGCTGGATGGTAAGCCACCTCCACCACTGAGGGTCAGACGCTGGGGGAGTAGGTCACGTCTGCTAGCCCGAGAGTCCAGGGAGTCCCCTCCACGTAACCAAATGGAGGCAGTGCAGAGGAAGACCTGCCGTCTCTCCTTAACTTTGCCCCCGCCTGTCAGCACCCCCCAACCTGTCTGCCCCTCACACGCTCTTGTGGGGGGTCCTAGGGAAAGCGACCCGTGAGAACAACTGAAAAAGCGGGTTCCTACAAGCCCCACCCCCACCCCAGGCCATCGGAGGCTGGAGCAAGGAGACCCCCTTTGATAGTAGGTAACAAAAAGAGAGAGAAGAATCCTCCCCCCGTGGTTGTTCCTTCAGTCAGGGCTGGGGTGTGCTGACAGGATCCGCAGAGGCGACACTGGGGCCAGGGGACACGGTGACGGCTGCCAGAGGCTAGTACCAGAGGTGGCGGGGCTGGCCGTGTGTGCGGCGGGAACAGAAGAGGACAGCATGGAGAGGTGGCCTGGCAGCCAGCTGGATTCGTTGCTCACGTGGGAGGCAGTATTTGGGAGCTGCCAGAGAGAGACAGACGCTTTGGTGGGGGGTGCAGTTTGAATGAGAGTGGGATTACGCAGCAGTGAGTCCAACAGTAAAGTGACAGCACGCGGGCTGCAAGTCATCATTTCCAGCAGTTAAAACCCTGATTAATAAAGGCTCCCAAAGGCTGTGTTCCTGCCCCAGGGCCAGTGGAGGTTTTAGAAGGACATTACAAATGTTGGCTATTGTCCTTCATAAAGGAACAATTCAATGAACAGCCCTGGCCGAAACGGGGGGAGGTGCATTCCTCCAAGGGGTTGTCTCCCACCCCGGGCTGTCCAGTACTGCACAGGAAGTCATCTGAGTCAACTGCTGGTGACCTATGACCTACGGCCCAGCACAAGAAGGGAGCACAAAAAGGGAGCTGGGCCAATCAGATTCCCACCTCAGGAATTTGAACCAAGAAATGCTGAGACACGCAGGCAGTTAGCAGCTGGGCTGGAGGCCACAGGAATGCACTGGAAGGTTCTATGCAGTGAAGTCAGAGCCAGAGTCTACTAACCACAGAACCGGTTAGTAGAAGGTGAGCAGAGAGCAGTGAGACTCTGGGAAAGACAGGGAGAAAAGCAGCTGAGAAGGAAACCACGTGGTCCCCAACACACTGAAGCTCCCGGCACCTTGATCCTCACTCCAGCCCTGACTCCACCTTCCTCCCTTTCTCCTGAGGGATGGGAGTGGCTCTCTGTTCCTGGAAACCAGTCCATGGTGGTTTTACAGGTTATAACAAAGACATTGAAGAACGGTGTGAGCAAGGTGGAGAGTCCAGGCATGATGATCAGCTGCCTCCCAACCACATCTGAGGCCATGCAAGAAAAATTTGACTTTGAAGGCCTTCGCACATCTAAATCATGCCCCAGGGAGGAAGGCAGTGCTGTGGAGTGGTTACTTAACCTTGGTTGGGAGCTAAAAGCTTCGAATCCCAGCTTCTCTTTCTAACCGTGGGAACTGGGGGCAAATGGACTCTTCTAAGTCTCAGTTTCCACACCTCTAAAATGGGGATAGAAAAGAGCCTCCTCCCTCAGGTTGTTGGAGGTGTTACGGGGGCATGCCTTGCGTTGGGTAAGTCCTTCCTTTAGCTGCTGTGTATGCTGTGTATCAACTCCTCCATGAAGGGTAAGAGGTGGAATTAGAGGTTGAGGAATCTCCCTGTAGAATTTTCTACCTGCAAGGACCAGCGTGGGGCTGTCCACTGACAGGTGCACACCCTTCTCTTTGTCACTCTCAGGGATCCTGTAGGAAAGAGGCTTTCAGGGTCACCTTAGCTGCAGACAGGCCTGACTTAGCCAGTCTTATTAATAAGGAGTGTGTCCATTTCTGTCTTAAAATAGCCACACAATGTTATTTAAAATGAGCTTCCAGGTGGGTGGTCAGATAGCTTTTTCTTTTTTCCCTTTTTATTGTCTTCCTCTTAGGAGAGTTCAAGAACTCTCATATTTTTCTATTTCATTTATAGCAAAACAGTCATAACAGGAAGATCCATTGCTCTGTGTAACTTCCTGAGTCGAGGATGTTCAGACTGTCTGAGGGGGTCCCACAGTCAAGCACCACTCCCACCCACCCCTCACACCCTTCTTTGCAGCGTCCCTGGCAGACACTCATCTGCCAGGCATGTTGGGCCTCCTGGCTCCAACAGGACGGGCAGCACGGCGGGTAGGGGCCTCGCAGGGGGCGGGGCCTCGCAGGGGGCGGGGCCTC
>NW_027791663.1:0-286 GCF_054177405.1 Leptonychotes weddellii | reverse complement strand
TCCCTCTGCCTGTACCTACCCATGTTCACTCCAGCTGCTTCATGAATCTTTGCCCAGGGCAGCCTTCCTGACTCCTCTAAGATGAGAGGACACCCAGGCAGCATCTTAGTAACTGAGGCAAATAATAGTGTGTTTCTCAATAGTGAATAAATCACAAAAATGAACTATTGGGACTTCATCAAGATACAAAGCTTTTGCACAGCAAAGGAAACAGTCAACAAAACCAAAAGACAACCGACCGAATGGGAGAAGATATTTGCAAATGACATGTCAGATAAAGGGCTAG
>NW_027791662.1:0-286 GCF_054177405.1 Leptonychotes weddellii | reverse complement strand
TCCTTGAAACAAGGAATATAAAGATGAATTCAATCCAATCTGTACCCTAAAAGGAGTGCACAGACCAGTGGAGAGTGGTGGTCACGTGATTAACCAACTGCAATGCAATGGTGATATTTGAAGGTCAGGAATTCTCTATTACTAGCAAAACTGGCTTTCCAGACCCACAGAAAGCCTCAGATCATCTTCCCTCCCACTCCTACCAAAAGTAGAGTAGAGAAAATAGGTATTTGGGTAAGATGAAGTAATGGCCCTTTTTCTGGGTAGTTGATTCTCAAATTTTGTT
>NW_027791661.1:0-286 GCF_054177405.1 Leptonychotes weddellii | reverse complement strand
GGGGGTGACTGCTAATGGGGTATGGGGTGATGAAGATGTTTTCGTCCCAGATAGATGGAGGTCGATGGTTGCACAATACTGCGTGTGTGCTAAACGCTGTGGAATTGTAGTTTATTTATTTTTATTTATTTATTTATTTTAAAGATTTTATTTATTTGACAGAGAGAGATACAGCGAGAGAGGGAACACAAGCAGCGGGAGTGGGAGAGGGAGAAGCAGGCTTCCCGCGGAGCAGGGAGCCCGATTGCGGGGCTCGATCCCAGGACCCCGGGATCATGACCTGAGC
>NW_027791660.1:0-286 GCF_054177405.1 Leptonychotes weddellii | reverse complement strand
ATCAGTCACCTTACAGGCAATACAATGGAACTAAATTATGTCTTTCAATACTTACCCTGAAGGTAAATGGGCTAAATGGCCCAATCCAAAAACACAGGGTATCAGATTGGATAAAAAAAACAAGACCCATTGATATGCTGCCTGCAAGAGACTCATTTTAGACCCAAAGACACATCCAGATAAAAAAGTGAGGGGGTGGAAGACTATTTACCATGCTAATGGACACCAAAAGAAAGCGGGAGGGGCAGTCCTTATATCAGATAAATTAGATTTTAAACCAAAGGCT
>NW_027791659.1:0-286 GCF_054177405.1 Leptonychotes weddellii | reverse complement strand
CCTGAAATTACACTTTATGTAATTTTATGTTGTGAATCCAAATATAGGACTTTTCAAAGCCTTGGTCTCAAATTTTAGCTGTTATTATAATTTTAATTTAAGTGTGGACGTGATATAAAAACTACAGAGCACAAGCAGAAGTAACAGATATTAAGAAAGCAGCATCAACGTTTTCACCAAAACAGGTTTTCATTTTTCATGATATGAAATCCAGTTTCTAATAGTATAGCATGGGTTTACATGTTACTTTGTTCAGTGAAATGTAAGAGAAATGAAGCAGACATAT
>NW_027791658.1:0-286 GCF_054177405.1 Leptonychotes weddellii | reverse complement strand
TGTCACTATATTATTTTGTGTAAATCAGTTAAGTTCTTTGGGACTCAATTTCTTCATCTGTAAAAGAAGCTGGATTGGATTAATCTTCTCCATGAGAGCACATAATAGTAGTAAATGTTTATTGTACATTAAGTATTTGTCAGGAATTTTTTTTTCTTTTTTAAAAATTTTTAAATTAATTTTTAAAAAATTTTATTGTGTTATGTTAATCACCATACATTACATCATTAGTTTTTGATGTAGTGTTCCATGATTCATCGTTTGCGTATAACACCCAGTGCTCCAT
>NW_027791657.1:0-286 GCF_054177405.1 Leptonychotes weddellii | reverse complement strand
CTGGGTGGCTCAGTTGGTTAAGCGACTGCCTTCGGCTCAGGTCATGATCCTGGAGTCCCGGGATCGAGTCCCGCATCGGGCTCCCTGCTCGGCGGGGAGTCTGCTTCTCCCTCTCCCGCTCCCCCCTCTTGTGCTCTTTCTCTCTCTCACTCTCTCTCTCAAATAAATAAATAAAATCTTTAAAAAAAAAAAAAAAAGAATACTGACAGGAACTAAAAAAGCTCAGTGGGCGGCAGGCGGGACAGCACTGAGGCCTGGTGACATGTCACCAGGAGTTGACTGGTAT
>NW_027791656.1:0-286 GCF_054177405.1 Leptonychotes weddellii | reverse complement strand
TTGGGGTGGCTGGGTGATGGACATTGGGGAGGGTATGTACTATGGTGAGTGCTGTGAATTGTGTAAGACTGATGAATCACAGACCTGTACCCCTGAAACAAATAATACATTATATGTTAATAAAAAAAAATTAAAAAAAAAAAGAATCACTTGTGATAAGCACCATACTTCCTAAGATGCAGCCTTCCCAGCACCACAGCTCTTACGTTTTGTTGGAGGCCATGTTTTATTTGCCAATACCACCTCACAGAGAAATGGCTTCCAATCAGGATCTTTTCAGGAAATG
>NW_027791655.1:0-286 GCF_054177405.1 Leptonychotes weddellii | reverse complement strand
ATACTCGGTGTCTCCTGGCTTTCAGGCTGTGGTCCCTCATGCAGGCAGTGCTCCACTACAGCTGTTCTCACCTGGCTCCTCCTGGGGACTGGGGCCACAAAAAATGTCCCCAGAGTGAGATACTAGGACAGACAGTGGACAGAAAATAAAGGGGCAGCACAGGCAATCAATCTTCAGGTGCTGGGGGCTGTGCTGGCCTTTGGTCTGCTTGAGACAGGAAGGAGGTTCAATATTATTTTGAAATTACTATCATTCCCACTGAGAGTCTAGCATGGCAGAGCCTATT
>NW_027791654.1:0-3259 GCF_054177405.1 Leptonychotes weddellii | reverse complement strand
AGGACTCTTGGGGTCACCAGAAGACCGGGGGTGCCTGAGTGCAGCAGAGCCCCCAGGTATTGGAGTGGGGAAGCTGGCTGCAGAGATGGAGCCGAGGAGTGGGCTCTCAGCTCGGGGTTGCCATAAACCATGAGCCGCAGGACAGTCGGGCCACTGCTCCTCCAGCAGGGACCCAACAAGTGGCAGATCCGGGGAGACTCCCCTTCCTCCCCTGGGAGGAGTGGCGCGGGAGCGCACCACAGGGATCTGCTGGGTTCGGAGACTCCACAAGGGGTCATGTGCCAGAGATAGAAATGCTTGGTCACAGGCCCGGTGAGCACAGAGTGCGGCCAGAGACTGGGGAGATGGGAGTGGTTGACTGCTTTTCTCTGGGGGCACACTGAGGAGTGGGGCCCCGAGTTCTTGGCTCCTCCAGGTGGAGATTGGGAGGCTGCCATTTTCACTCTCATCCTCCAAAGCTGTACAGAAAGCTTGCAGGGAACGAAAGCTACAGAGAGCAAACCCGAGCAGATTACTAGCCTGGCCCCTGACAAGGGCGGTGCAATTCCACCTCCAGCAAAGACTTTTGAGAATCACTGCAACAGGCCCTCCCCCAGAAGATCAGCAAGAACAGCCAGCCAAGACCAAGTTTAGCGATCAATGAGGATGGCAAAACCCCACAGCTAGAGGAATACAGCACAGAGAATTCATGGCGTTTTTCCCATGATTCTTCAGTCTTTCAAAATTAATTTTTAAAATTTTCTTTATTTTTTCTTTTTCTATTTCTTTTAAAATTTTTCTTCTTTCCTTTTTCAATCAACAATTTATCAATTCCTTTTTTAAAATATTTTTTAATTTTCATTTTTATATTCTATCCCTTTATTGTATTTAACCTTATTTTTTGTGTATATATAAGTTTTTCTTTGTTTAAAATTTTGGGATACAGTTTCTTCTAACAGACCAAAATATACCCTAAATCTAGTGTATGGCTTTGTTCTAGTCTTCCACCTGTTCATATTCTCTCCTTTTTTTTTTTTTAATTTTTCTTCTTTCTTTTTTCAACCAACTTACCTTATCAATTCCTTTTTTAAAATATTTTTTAATTTTCATCTTTTTTTTTTTTAAGATTTTTATTTATTTATTTGAGACAGAGAGAATGAGAGAGAGAGAGCACATGAGAGGGGAGAGGGTCAGAGGAGAAGCAGGCTCCTCGCTGAGCAGGGAGCCTGATGCGGGACTCGATCCAGGGACTCCAGGATCATGACCTGAGCCGAAGGCAGTCGCTTAACTAACTGAGCCACCCAGGCGCCCTAATTTTCATCTTTATAGTCATATTCCATCCCCTCATTATATTTAGCCTTATTTTTGTATACATAAAAGTTTTTCTTTCTTTAAAATCTTGGGTAGCAGTTTCTTCTAACAGACCAAAATACACCAAAATCTAGTGTGTGGCTCTGTTCTATTGACCAGCCTGATCATATTCTTTTTTTTTTTCTTTCTTTCTTTCCCCTTGGTTTCAGGTCTCTTCTGATTTGTTTAGTGTATAATTTTCTAGGGTTGTTGTTACCCTTTTAGCATTTTGTTCTTTCATTCATCTACTCCTCTCTGGACAAAAAGACAAGACAGAAAAACTCACCTCAAAAAAAACAAGAGGCAGTACTGACTGCCAGGGACCTAATCAATACGGACATTAGTAAGATGTCAGAACTAGAGTTCAGAATGATGATTAAAAAGATACTAGCTGGGATTGAAAAAAGCATAGAAGATACTAGAGAATCCCTTTCTGGAGAAATAAAAGATCTAAAATCTAACCAAGTTGAAATAAAAAAAGCTATTAATGAGGTGCCATCAAAAATAGAGGCTCTCTAACTGCTAGGATAAATGAGGCAGAAGAGAGAATTAGCAATATAGAAGACCAAATGATGGAGAATAAAGAAGCTGAGAAAAAGAGAGATAAACAACTACTGGATCACGAGAGCAGAATTCGGGAGATAAGTGATACCATAAGACAAAACAATATTAGGATAATTGGGATCCCAGAAGAAGAAGAAAGGGAGAAAGGGGTAGAAGGTATACTGGAGCAAATTATAGCAGAGAACTTCCCTAATTTGGGGAAGGAAACAGGCATCAAAATCCAGGAAGCACAGAGAAACCCCTCAAAATCAATCAAACTAGGTCAACACCCCAACATCTAAGAGTAAAACTTACAAGTCTCAGAGACAAAGAGAAAATCCTGAAAGCAGCTGGGGACAAGAGATCTATAACCTACAATGGTAGAAATATTAGATTGGCAGCAGACCTATCCACAGATACCTGGAAGGTCAGAAAGGACGGGCATGATATATTCAGAGCACTAAATGAGAAAAATATGCAGCCAAGAATAGTATATCCAGCTAGGCTGTCACTGAAATAGAAGGAGAGATAAAAAGTTCCCAGGACAAACAAAAACTAAAAGAATTTGTGAACACCAAACCAGCCCTACAAGAAATATTGAAAGGGGTCCTCTAAGCAAAGAGAGAGCCTAAAAGTAACATAGACCAGAAAGGAACAGAGACAATATACGGTAACAGTCACCTAACAGGCAATACAATGGCACTAAATTCATATCTTTCAATAGTTACCCTGAATGTAAATGGGCTAAATGCCCCAATCAAAAGACACAGGGTATCAGATTGGATACAAAAAACAAACCCCATGAATATGCTGTCTGCAAGAGCCTCATTTTAGACTCAAAGACACCTCCAGGTTTAAAGTGAGGGGGTGGAAAACCATTTACCATGCTAATGGACATCAAAAGAAAGCTGGGGTGGCAATCCTTATATCAGACAAATTAGATTTTAAACCAAAGACTATAATAAGAGAGGAGGAAGGACACTATATCATACTTAAAGGGTCTATCCAACAAGAAGATCTAACAATTGTAAATATCTATGCTCTCAGTGTGGGAGCAGCCAATTATATAAGCCAATTAATAACAAAATCAAAGAAACACATCAACAATAATACAATAATAATAGGGGACTTTAACCAACCTCCCTCACTGAAATGGACAGATCACCTAAGCAAAATATCAATGAGGAAATAAAGCCTTTAAATGGCACACTGGACCTGATGGACTTCACAGATATATTCAGAACATTCCATCCAAAAGCAACAGAATACACATTCTTCTCTAGTGCACATAGAACATTCGCTAGAATAGATCACATCCTGGGTCACAAATCAGGTCTCAATTGGTACCAAAAGATTGGGATCATTCCCTGCATATTTTTGGGCCACA
>NW_027791653.1:0-286 GCF_054177405.1 Leptonychotes weddellii | reverse complement strand
ATACAATTTAAAAAGTAAAAAAAAATAAAAATAAAAATAAAATAAAATAAGGGAAAAAATTGTAAAAAAAAAAAAGAAGTTAAGACATATGAAAAAACATTGGGGAATATGTGTATGTATCTCCTGCAGGCAAAACGACTAGAAATGCCTTAAAAATATCATGAGTGGGCCACTTATTTACATTCCCAGAATCATGGATGTTTTTAAACCTATGACAAACTTTACTTTGCGAATAAAAATAGGTGCTTTATTCAAAATTTATCAACAATTCAAACAATTTACATGT
>NW_027791652.1:0-286 GCF_054177405.1 Leptonychotes weddellii | reverse complement strand
GCGACCACTTTCTGGAAGGTAGGACGTGCGGAGAAGTGAATCCGAGGCGATATTCGGGAGGATAGACGGCGGGGGAGGGGCCTCCAACGGCCGCTTCTGGCAAGTGATAGAGCCGCGGAGCCCAAAATCGGAACTTTTAAAAGTCTGCTCCGCTGAGGGACGTCACTCTGGTGGCTAAGCGGGGGGTGGAACCCTCTGGGACAGTGTGGTCTCAGGACCCTTGGGGTCACAGAAAGACCGGGGGTACCTGAGTGTGGCAGAGGTCCCAGGTATTGGAGCCGGGAAG
>NW_027791651.1:0-286 GCF_054177405.1 Leptonychotes weddellii | reverse complement strand
GAAATTATTTTTTAGAAAAGGAATAATCAGAATGGCCATAGGAAATGTTATGCTTCCATTTAAAATATTAAGTTAGCTTTGTAAGTGTTGACATGGGAAAACGACTGTGATAAATTGGGAAATGGGAAAAAATAGTTTTCCAGATTAGTATGGATAGTATAATCCCATTTCTGTGTAAAAAAAAAAAAATCACTTCTGTATTTTGACTTGTATTTTATAATAAGCATGGGGAAAAGTATTGAAGTATACTTGCACAGAAAATGTCTATTCTATATAATTTTTTTTT
>NW_027791650.1:0-286 GCF_054177405.1 Leptonychotes weddellii | reverse complement strand
GTACAGCCACTCTGGAAAACAGTATGGAAGTTTCTCAAAAAGTTGAAAAAAGAGCTACCCTACAACCCAGCGATTGCACTACTAGGTATTTACCCCAAAGATACAGGTGTAGTGAAAAGAAGGGGCACATGCACCCCAATGTTCATAGCAGCAATGTCCACAATAGCCAAACTGTGGAAGGAGCCGATATGCCCTTCAATAGATGAATGGATAAAGAAGATGTGGTCCATATATACAATAGAATATTACTCAGCCATCAGAAAAGATGAATACCCACCATTAGCAT
>NW_027791649.1:0-286 GCF_054177405.1 Leptonychotes weddellii | reverse complement strand
TTAATAGTATTAATATACTTTGGGGCAATATCAGAAAGTAAAATATATATGTAATTGGGATTCCAGAAGAGGAGAGAGAGAATGGGAGAAGGAAAAGAAGTAACTGCCAACAAAAATAGTCTCAAAATGGTTGAAAGACCTAAATGTGAGACAGGAGTATATCAAAATCCTAAAGGAGAACATAGGCAGCAACCTCTTCTACCTCAGCCACAGCAACTTCTTCCTAGAAACATCGCCAAAGGCAAGGGAAGCAAGGGCAAAAATGAACTATTGGGACTTCATCAAG
>NW_027791648.1:0-286 GCF_054177405.1 Leptonychotes weddellii | reverse complement strand
CCAGTTTGCTTAGGCATTTTTACAGAGGAAACAAAGGTAAGGAATAAAAGAAGGGAAGTACCAAATGAGTCCTGAAATGTGATAACGGCCCAATTAAACATGCTAGTATTAGGTAATTGGGCTCATTTTCTCGGGATTATTTCCAATTAGCTCACCCTTTAGTAGGACATTCAAAGTAGTTTATCAACTAACTCATCATTTCTTCCTGTGTCTAGCTAGATTTCTAATAAAATCTCTGAGATGTTATATTTCATTTGACTTTATGACAGGCTTTTTCTCTACTCAT
>NW_027791647.1:0-286 GCF_054177405.1 Leptonychotes weddellii | reverse complement strand
GGAAATAAGTTATAATATTGGCAGCTTGTCGGAGAAATAAAAACAATGCCTCTCCAGAGCCCTTCTGCTCCAGTTAGCCAACAGCTCCCAAAAGCTGTGTCTCAGAGGGTGCAAAGATGTGCGAGCTACTCCAAAGAAAAAGTGAATGAGTTAATAAATCTCTCCCTGAGACAAACTGTGCTACCATAGCATTAGGAGGAAGCATTAATTTGAACCACAGTGTTCAGAGATGAAGAAAAAATTAGGTAAAGAAACCAGCCTCCAGGGGCGCCTGGGTGGCTCAGTT
>NW_027791646.1:0-286 GCF_054177405.1 Leptonychotes weddellii | reverse complement strand
GGTGAGTTCCCTCTAGGCAGAAGTGATGGAATATAATTAACTTGTGTGTTGGGGACGGGGGGAGAAACTTGCAAAGAAGTGTTTCTAATTGGGTTGGAAGTGATGGACCCTGAGCAAAAGAAGGTGAGACCAGAGTAGAAATAAATAGGATTCAAGAAGAGAGAACAGAAGTATATCCAACAGGAGTGATGGCTTGACTAGAGTCTAGAGCAGAAATGACAGAAACAGGCAAAAAGGTGATGGTTGACACTGGAGGTGAGTGTGTGTGCTTAGAGAAGACATGGTG
>NW_027791645.1:0-286 GCF_054177405.1 Leptonychotes weddellii | reverse complement strand
CCTAGGTATCTGAGGATCAGAGGGTCTGTGCTGTGACTTAGGCCCAAATCATCACCTACTGTGACTTCAACAACATCCCAAGGGAGCTACCATTGATAGGCTCACTGTGATGTACTGATAGGAGTATGGGAAAAAAATAGCTGGAGAAAATATTTTGGGGGAATATCTTATTCTATCTCTATACCTACAAATTCCCCTCGTCACTATATCATTGAAGGAACCATCAGCACTACCTAGATACTTACAGAACTCCAAGGTCAATCCTTGAAGAGATGCTTTCCTATCT
>NW_027791644.1:0-286 GCF_054177405.1 Leptonychotes weddellii | reverse complement strand
TTAAAAGTTTTTCCAGACTTTTGGGGAGATTTGCCAACTGGGGGATGGTGTTACATCATTTTCACAAAATAATTATATTTATTAAAAAAAATAATGGGCACCTGGGATGTAATAAAGCAGCTATCTGTAAAAGTTATAAATTACATTTAATTGTCAGATGGAAAATCTCTGGCCTTTTCCCATATGTTTCTGCATTCAGGAATTTGATGGTGTTTTTGCAGAGAACACACTTAAATGTTGAATGATTTCATTCTGGATTGTGACAGTTATTAGACTTCTGTTTGTG